>NC_092424.1:5423131-5499312 GCF_036169615.1 Heliangelus exortis | reverse complement strand
TCACGTGCAGCATCCCTTTAAATCCACAATGAACACACACTGTGTGCAGCGACTGGGCCCCCTGGGCCTGACACAAACCCATCTTTTAACTGGGCTTGGAGGATTTGGGCCACCATTACATATCAAGGAAGAAAGCCCCGCTCCCAGATTCCCATTCCCCAGGGATTTGGGGGATGTGCATGGCATGAAGGACCAAACCCACAGCACTGCATCCCCCACCCCTCACTCTGGCCACCATCCCGGGGGCTGCAGGAAACATGACTCCAGCACTTTCTCAGTGCGTAGACTTCCTGCTGCAAATCCTCCCCATCCCTCGCCAGCACAGAGGAAATCTGCTTAGCCTTTACTTTCTCACACATGTTTCAGATGTGCAGGGGTGTGATTGTAAACAATGTCACTGGCCCGTGCCAGAGCTGTCTGCTCCTGCACTGCTCCCTTCCCAGCACCCCAGGGGTTCCCGTAACAGGGCGTAAAGCAAACAAAGCAAAACAGTAATCTGCTGTTCCAATGGCATAGATATATATATATTTATTTTTGTTTTGTTTTTGTTTTGTTTTTAGAAAACGTTAATGATAGGTTATGTGATTACCCTAGGTTTTGCTCCACTTACTCTTTATTAAGCACATCTGGTATTTAGTAACAGTGTAAGTAGCAGGAGTTTTGCTGGCGCGCAAATGAGGATTATCCAATGTTGCCATGCAGTATGGAAACTCCTCAGGGAAGCCAGTGAACTGTGTGGAGATACAAGACTTTCTTGTCGTCCGGGCATCCGCCAGAATAGCTAAAAAATGTGGATTGGCACAGAGCTGTTGCCAACGCAAACACTTCTGGAAATTTCTGTGTCCGGGCCTGCCAAATCCTTTATGTGTAACATGAGTTTCTCTCTTCCGCGGCAGCCCGTCTGAAACCCAGGCTCTCCTGTACCACTTTAAAAAAGAAAATAAAATTAAAAAAAACAAAAAAACAAAGCAATCTTTCAATCCTGTTTCCAGCACGCCGCTGCCAAGCTAACATTTTCACCGAATTAGGGGGAATTTCCTAAAACATTTTGTTTGAGCTGCATTGAGTGCAACATGTGGGAGACAACTGTGTTTCCTGGAGAAGAAAGGAGAGCTGTCTCCTTCGTGGAGACTGCCTAATGTCCTAGCTGGAGAAAAACAACCAGCCATGACAAGAAAATGTTTTTTAAAACTTGCATAAGGAGCAGGTTTTATTTATTTTGAATGCCTTTTCCAGTCTGGTCAATGTAGTGTATGAAGAGAAGGATGGTGGAGAGGAAGCTGGTGTTTTTGTTAAGGCTCCAGAGCTCGGAGTCAGGAGGTCTGGCTCTATTCCTGGCTCGGCTGTAGCCTTCCTGTGGGACCTGGGTGAAGTTCTTGGAGGTGAGTTGTTCCAGTCTTTGAGCTGCTCCATGCGTTTAATGGGAGTATTGTTTGCTGCTTTTATGTGCATTTGTGTGAACTCAGGCTCTGCATCCAAAACTGTTAATCCTTGACGTTTATTAAGCAAAGGGAGGGATACGAAGCAGAAAAGCAAATGTCATATGTTGCTTGACCATGCTTGGCTCCCACTGCTGCAAAACTCTGGCCTTTGGAGCTTTCAGCTTGGTTGCTCTGTGTCTAGAGATCTTTGTGGGTGTTCCTGACAAACCCCTCTCCGTTTGGTCTCTCCCACCCCTAACAATGGGACACACACATTTATGCCGCAACTTTGTTGACTTAGTGATGGTGCCCTTGGGACTGAGTTAGCCTGGGCAGTTTCTAGAATTTTTCGCTGTGAAGAGAGCATTCAGTGTGTTCATGCTGGCCATGAACAGAGGGGATTCATCACAGCAACTTAAAAGCACATTGTGCACAATTTCTCTACGGCCAGCGCCCAGCTCCGGCACTCTGGTTGCGTGGGGCTCTCTTCTCTACCCATCTCACAGCCCAGCAGGAAACTACCTGGGTAAAGCCCATGAAAGGAGACCAAAAACACCCTGCCAGGAGCTGGCTGGATGCTGCCTGGTGGCTCAGCTGTCCTCTGTGGTGAACTTCTGATGCAACCTCCAGCCACAGGGAAGAGCATCTCATCCGAAGAGCTGACTCGGCTCCCAGATGCCTAACAGCAAAAGTGGAAGAGGGGATCTGGCTCTGCTGCTGCATGCTTGGAACCACAGCAACAATCCCCACCTCCAAGGGGGGCAAGGAAGGAGTTTCCAGCAGCACTTCATCCATGCAGCTCCAACAATGCTCTTGGGAAAGCAGGAGAGGATTAGCAACACGGTGACAAAACACGCGTAGCTGTCCAAAGGAGAAAGAGATAAGCTTGGGATTTTCCTGTCTACTCACCCACCCTTTGATAAGCCCAAATAATAACCTCCCCATGAGTTAACATGTGCACAAGCAGAGCTTCTTTTCAGCCCAGTCTTGTTGCTGTAAACATCAGTCCCATGACTGGGGCTTCTGTGGCTCTTGTGAAAGACATTTGGCTGGGTAGCTCATGGATGAGGATCCAGAAGGTTTGCAGGGCAGTGAGGTGTGAGAGGATGAGAATGACCCACACTGAAAGGAAGGGAAGGACTGCAAGAATGGGGAATAAGAAGGTGTAGGACTCAGGGCAAGAGAATTTAATTTCCTCAGGGAGGTAAAGATTAAAGAAGAGAAAATATTGAGAGGGGGAAAGTGGGGTGGAGAGAAGAACAAAGGAGAAATGACCAGCCAAAGGAAAGAAACTGAGAAAGATGGGAGCTAGGAGTAGTGACCAGGGGGAAAAAAAAAAAAAAAAAAAAAAAAAGTACATAATGACCAGGAAAAAAAGAGAAAAGTAGGTAAAACCACTGTGAAAAAGAGTGATACAATGAGCAAGCAATGAAAAGTATTTCTTAGAAGAGGGAATGCAAACCAAGAATGACGCGGAAAAGACAGGAAAAAAATCTGAGGTGGAAAGATGAAAAATAAGACAGAGACATGGGAGAATGTAGGTGACACAAAGAGACTCGTGCTGTCCTTAGGTTAAAGTAGTTTCTTTTTCCTAGTTCAGTATTGCGTTGCAATGTCTCAAGAGGCGTTTTGTTTCAGTGTCTCTTTTGACCACTTATGGCTGATTATTCTGGGTTCCATGACTAAGTAATTAGAAGAAAAGGAAGAGAAAACAGCCTAAAAATCACCCGGATGTGTCAGAAGGCTTTGTCTGAAGGACTGCTCCCTTCAGAGGGAATTGTTTCTAGAAAATAGCTGAGATGCTGACATCCCCAGTGTCCGTGTAGCTGTCCTCTTATGTTGCCTGGGCAAGCTGTTGAGGCTCCAGAATTTCCGAGCCCTCCCCACCCACTTTGCTGCAAATGACTCTGTTCTGCTTGGGAGGGATGATGAGGAAGGGAGGATCCCAGCAGAATCCTCTTGTTAGCACAGCTCAAAATCCCAAAGCTGGCTCTGGTCCTGCAGGATTTGACCAATATTTGTTGGAAGTGGAGCAACTCAGAGTGCAGGGTGGTTCTACACCCCCCTCAATGAGAAGTCAGAAAAGCAGGAGTGGATGGGAGATTTCACTGCTGATCTGACAATCCTTTTCTCTCCATCCTTTGCTCATATTAAGTCAGTGCCTTGTATTTAATGAATGAAGTGAGATGTAAACATTTGACATTCAGGAGGCACAGGACCTGGCAATGACTGCATCACTGACAAAGCCCTGAGACCCTTTTTGCTGGAATTATAAAAACCCTGTTATGCACACGAGAACTAAACAACACCTTACAGTAGAGGGGCAGGGCAGCTTAGTTAATATAAGCAAGGGATTTTAGCTGCACTCTATGTCTTAAACCACAGTTTCCTGGGATAGAAAATCTGGCACAGAAGTGCCCTGTGCTGGACTAGAACATCGTAGCCACATGGTGCCAAGCACTCTACAAGTACAAACTTACTATTCTGGTTCAGATATGTTTGACAAATCCTGGCAGACACCATCCTGAATCAGGTAACGTCTGTCCTCCAGTCAGCATAAAACTAGCATAAACACCACATCATGTGCTCTGACTAATTCAACAGAAACATAATTATGTGCTTAGGCCAGATCCAGATCCAGTAACTCACAAGGAGGTGCTCCTACAGTGCCAAAATCTCCTATTAATGAAGCTGGAAGCAAAGCCATGTGCATTAGCTGCATGCCCTGAATTCTTAGGAGTGGCAGCAGTTCATGGCAGGGGGCTTTTTCAGAACAGTCATAAAAGGCCTTTTTTTTTTTATTTATTTTTTTCTTTTCTGGGGTGACAAAATTATTTCCTTTGTTTCCAATAATCTTAGCATTTGCAAACACTGAATTGCTCCTTTTGTTTGCTGCATTCATTTAGTGCAGACTGTAGCCTCAGCAGAGCTTGTGTTAGGCTGACCAGTTCCCCTGCTCCCTCCCCATCACTGCTGTATTGTCTAGCACAGTTATGCCCAAATGTTTAAGGGTGTTGACCAAGCACAATGGTGACCCCATTACCATGAAATGGGTTTGCCACACCAGTGCTGTGGCTTAAAATCCAGTATTTAACTCACTTGAGAATGAAGGAAACAGTTTGGTCAATCAAAACCATCCTGGTGGTTTGTCTAAATGTACATAGCCCAGCAATGTGCCAGAACAGTCCTCGTATTTTCTTCTTAAAAGTTTCATGACCAAATTGAAGGAAAGCTTGGAATGATTTCTCTACCTCTGGGGAAAATCCCAGACTCTCAACATTTTGCTTAACCATCCCTGCTAGAGATGATTTATTCCTGGGACTCATAAAATATTCTTGAAAGAGTAAGATTTTTGCCTTGTGACTGCAGCACGTTGCACCGAGCATCAGACACTTTCAAAACAATTTCCTGAGAGGATGTGAAAGGTAGATTTGGATCCAAGGGGACACATTTTTCTCCTTTTCTCTCACACTCCCAAGGCTCCTTCCCATTTCTGCCAGAGATGCAGTGCAGAACACTAATCCTGGTCGACTAAAAGGAATACTTTCCCTCATTCCAATGAGGAAAGCAAGTCTCCAAAATTGAAGCTAACCTTGGGTAACTGTAATAATGCTTGGCACTTACATGCAAGTTTTCATCTTCCAGCCACTTTACATTAAGTAATGAATCCTCAGGACACCCCTGTGGAGGAGGTGGATGAGTATTATTAGGCCCCTCCTGCAAATGGGAAAACGAGGCAGAGATGTTAAGTACCTTGCCTAAAGCCACCAGAGGGATTCTGTTGTAGAGATAGGATCAGAGGTTAGGAGTTTTTATGCTTTCAATTCCCGTATCTATTGTGTCACTTAAGTACAGAGCCATAATTGAATATTGTAATGACCCAGGGGCAGAGTGATTCCTACTACTCAGATCCTACATGGCTCCTTGGATGGGCAGAGGCTCAGTGGGGCAGTCCCAACCAACTGGACAGAGCTCAAAAACCTAATGGGTAGGATAAAGAAGTGTCCATTCCCTTTGGCTTCCTCATGACTGCTGCTGGACAATGTTCACCAGGGCTCATCTCACCTCTCCAACAAGCTGTGTCTTCATTTGGAGGCAGAAGGCCAAATGCTTGCCTTGAGGGGTTTTTTTCACAGTAAGAAATTCACTTTCAGAGGCTGATGCTGCTGTTAAGAACAAGGTTAGGGTTCCTCTATCTTTGTGTGAAGCCTGTTGTAAATAGGTGAGTCCCCTCCTAGCTAATTCATACTTCTGCAGGAGCACACAAAGGAAGCCAGATCCCAGTGCTCTGGGCTAAAGCACATTCTTCACTGGCTTTCAGAATAGACTTTGTGTTCTCTGCTCCTCACCTTACACATTTGGAGGATTGGTTGGTTTGTCTGCCCAGCAGAAGATGTGGGGATGGATACAGCCCTGCTCTGGAGGACATGAGCCTGCACAGACCATGACCACATCACCTGAGAGCAGAGGTCCTGCTTTTCACAGGGCTTCTGGGAGGATTCCAGAGCTCATCCTTGCCCTTCTGACCATTGTGTGTTTGGGACAGGGGACCACATGTTAAAAAATAGAGTATAACATGAAAAAACAGGAGGAAAATTATCATGAACTATCCCGAATGAAAGAAAATACATTTCCACGAGTTCAGGAAAGAATGCTCCCATTTTAGCATTCCTCAATTAGACAAAATGTGTGTTTTTCTTTGTTAAATGCCTATTCCCATCTGCACTATTTCCTGGGTTTTGTTCAACTCTGTTGTTGTCCCATCAAGGTGGCATCAGGCACGAAAGCCTAAGAACTGCCTTGTATCTCTCCCGAGCTGCCAGTGTATATTTATGTGGTGTAGGATGCCACATCAGAAAGGGAAGGTCCATAAAAGCTCTTGATCACTCATGTTTTCTTCCTGACCCTTCCATTAATTTGGAACCAGCACCAATCCATCTACCTACCCACAGACTCCAGCCCTGCACGTAGCACACACATTATTCCAGTTGGGAAGTGGAGTCTATTTTGCACTTGACGGAGCCTTTGTTTTGGAAAGGAATCAGAGGGTTTGGAACCAGAGACTGATCCACACCCCGGGTTTATTTTGTTTATGCATAGGAAAAATGTGGAAATCCCCAGCTGCTGCATGAGGTGGTGTGGGGAAGGATGATGCTTGCACTGAAAACACTGGACCGGGTTTGCTCTGAGAATTAAGAGCTGACAGTTTCTCACTCCTGTGAATTTTATCTAAGGATTTTACCCTGAAAACCACCTCGTTTTACTAATTGGTCACTGGAGATTTTGAACACCAGCCTTAGATGAACAGTTTAAAACAAAATCCTACAACAATCTTTTGGAGTTCTGTGACTACTCCAAGGAGTACCTCCATGAAGTAGGGTGAGTAGAGAGTGTGTGGTAACACCTGAGTCACATTATTTGGATTATCAGAGATTACTGGGCCACACCACAAGTGTGAGAGAGGCTGGGAAGGCAATGAACCTTGCCAGGCACTGACACTGATATGACTCTTCTATTTTAAAATGCAAGAATACAAACTAGACCAGATTATTAACTTGTCTGGAGTCTTCTCATTTGGGTTTGTGTTTGCACAGAGATGCAGAATTGGGCTCTCTGGTCAGGCCCTTCATAGATGATCCCTGGTAATCAGCTCCCATGATGGGAGTGCAGATCTTTTGCTGCAAAGGAGTTTCTTCTATATTGCATTTGATGGCTAAACATGAATGCTTCCAACTGTGCCGAGTGTTTATAAAGCACACAACACATGTCTGATTGAGGAGGATGTGTTTTTAATATAAATGTAGTATAAGCATGTGGAAAAAATAATGGAGGTCGTTCTCCATTCAGAATTCAAGCACAACAAGCTGTAATTCCATCAACATGTTTAGAACATGGGGTTTTTTGTTTTTTTTTTAAGCATTTCATTAAACATTAAGGAAATATAAACACATATGTTAAAAATTGTGCAAACGACCTATGGATTGCATAGAGGGGACTTGGATTTTCCTTTCACATTGGGATTGCATTGTAATTCCATGAGGTCATCTTTGACTGCTGGTGAGGGAGCCTGGGCTCACAGTTCCCTCCCTGTTACGTGTGTGTGTGCTGCAAAGGGAGGGCATGTCTGGAGCACTGACATGTATATGGTGTGCTAAAATTTATGTTCACTTAAGCTGTTTGCCTCCTCCTTACTGATTTTGAAAGGGAACCATACTCTCTCCACCATTATCTTCATGTGAGCAAACCCAGTTAAATCCTTTGCTGGTGAAGGGGGGCTCTTTGGTCACCAAATACCTTCCCTCTTTGCAAACCAGAAAGAGAATACTATAATTCCATTAATGCCCTTAACTGCTCTGTTTTACGAGGCTGCTGTAACAGGACCATCCGTTCACTTAAAATATATTATTTTTGGAAACTAAAGGCAGAGGAGCCAATGTTTGCTCTGGCAGCAATTGGTGCCTGAGCAGGGCAGGTGGATGCCAGAGGGGCAGTGGCTCCTGGGGACCAAAGGTGTAGAAACCAAAGAAGTAATGAGGCCAGATGCTATCTTCTCCCTGCTGTCATCCCCCCACACCTACCCTGCCCTTTATGGCACCCCCTGCCCTGCTCTTGCCTTCCCTCCTTTGTTCCCTGAGCTTTTCTGCTTGCTGGAGGGAAGGTGAAAACCCTGCAGCCCCCAGCCCTCCCCCAGGCTACTGCTGCTCTGGCCAGGACCCAGCTGGCAGGGACTGAAGAGCAGAGGAGGGAGGAATGGGCAGAAAGAGCATCCTGCCATGGCAGCTCCTGGCAAAAGGAAGGCAGAAATGCAAGGAAATGCTTGATGGATGTGTGAGGTTGCAGCTGGGCTCTGGCAAGCATCTCAGGGGAGCTTTATGCCATGTGGCTGCTTGAGATGGTTTGGGCTAAAGTGGATAGGCACTGGTTTCCTTCAGTTTTGGTGCCAGGGGCAGTTGCTTGGTCCAGCTGCTGTGGAAAGGTTGCCCTGAGCAGGGCCTGGGAAAAGACATGGCTGGGACTGTAGCTTTTTAAATCTCCATAGGCCATGGAACTGGATTTTCCCAAAATACCAACCCAGCTCTCAGGCTGTTCTGTGAAGCTGACCCCCTCTGGAAACTCAGAATGACGTGGTTAATATTCTTATCACATCTGCCAGGAGTTAACCCCAAGAACTAATATTACTGGAACACCAGCTTCTATTCTAAAGTACCATTTTCCTAAAATTCCCCTTAAATTTTATCTGATAAAGGAAGACCAGAAGGAAACAATGCTTTGTCTTGCAAAGGTCCCCATCACACGAGGTGCTGGATCCTGGCTGGGATTCATCTACTTTGTTGCCCACAGAGTTTATCTCAGAATTTCATCTGGTGCCAAAACACATATAGAAATTTTTACAGTTATGACACCAATATCCTGTGAAATAAACTGGTGCAGAGTTATTGCTGACAGGAGCTAGGGTGATGATCCACCCAGTAGCAATCCAATGCTCCAGACTGGTTCTAGGGTGCACTTAAGCACTGGAAGGGCTTTCCATGGTGGAAGGTGTAAAGCCTATGTTCACTGGAGGTTACTCAAGATTTCAAAGTTCCACTCTTATGAGCAAGCCAAAACACTACTCAGATAATTACATGGTAACTCAGGCTCCTTGGATTCTTCTCCTGCTCTTGTCTTGTCTCAAGGTTCTGGTGTTGGTGTCCACTATGGCACTGACACTCAGGCTGGGGGGCTGATCAGTTTTGGCTGCCAGTGATTTGTTGTGAATCCATCACTTTGCCTCGGTGCTGATAACTCTGTAGAGCTGCTGTGAGGCTTTGTTAACCCCCACAGAGCCTTCTGGTACCCAGAGAACTATGAAATATTAAAAAAAAAAAAAAAAGCAAAGCATTTTAGTCCATGCTACACCTAATAGCCCGTTTTATTTCGCAGCTATGTTGCTTGTTTTCTTCTGCTGGTACATCACTTAATAAAGGAATTGGAAGGCTCTTCTTGTACGTGATGAACAGCCAGCCCTTTCTTAATGTGTGGCCCTCGCCTGGACTTGCCATTATTGAAGGTGTAGCTGGGTTTGTGTACAAGTCTGTGCACACACGTGCACCCTTGCAGAGAGCAGAGGCTGGGGGAGCTCCAGGCCAGCCATCAGATTTCCCCTGCTGTGACTCTACTGTACATATTCCTAGCAGATTAGAGCAGAATTTTTTTTTACACGCTCTTCTATAAAAAGTGTGCTGTATTGATTGCAGCCGAGTGAGCTGCTGGGGTTGATATCTGAGCACTAACCCAGATAGGGATTAGCATTACATCAGCCATCAGGCGAGGGAACCTGGCCGGCTGCCAGCCTGTAAAAATGGAAGACATTTGCGTCACTGTTCCCTTGGTGATGCTTCTTGGAGCCGTGTCAGCTGTCCCCCGAGGTTGTTTCCTTAATATGTCAACAGACATTCCTGAATCTTTAATGCTGAATAGCTCCTTTTCCTCTTCCAAAAAACACTTAGGTGACAGAGTAGCTCGTGTCTCCCTCTGCCCCACGCATTAAAAAATTATATACCTGGGTCATCCGGGCTTTAAACTTTTTGAAGGAGGGTTACAGCAGCTGCCAGGCAGACCTGGGGGAAGGAAAAAGCTTTTCAGCAACGTGGTTTTTGTTTGTGTGCAGCGAGGAAGCAGCAGCCCTGTTCAAGCCCACTCCTCCTCAGCCTCCAGAGCATCCCTCTGAAGCTGTCTTAGATTAGTTGTTGGAATTTGCTAACATTTGGGATAAACTGTCTGACCTTGCTTTAGGTATCCCAGTGACATACAATAACTCCAGGTTAATGCCTGAAAGCTGTAGGACTGTGTGTGCAGTGACCTCTAGCTTCCGGAAACCATTTGTTAGTGCCAGTTGTGAGAAACACTCGGAGGTTTTATCCAGTGACATTTTCACCTCTCTGCTTCTCCGTGCAGCCAGCTGCTATTTTCAACTGGAATTAAAATGCAAGGAAGGTCCACTTGACCAAATTTGAGCATGTGCCCTTTCAGCTGAAAGTAAACATCCCCTATCTAAGAGACCTTTTGTTCTGCGGTGACAGTTTGAAGTTTGCTGTGCAGTTGCTGTAGTAATTAATCACAGGCTTGTAATTTAATAGTTCAGGAAGAGCAAGCAAAGAAGTCATTCTAAGAAATTACTTTGTGAGTAACTTACTCCTGGTCAAGGTGCCTTACTTGGCACCCAGGATAATTCATCACCCTGGGATGCCTTTCACCCACACGGCTGACCGGGACCCAGAGCAGAGAGCAGCTCCACTGGTTGGAAACTGGTTGGGGACTCTGAGCTCTGCTTTGAGCAGCCTTCACCCAGTCCTGAAGGACTTCCAGATTCCTCACTTGAGGAATTTGACCCCAGCAGTGGAATTTGCCTCCCGCGGAGCACCCTGCAGAGAGCCGCTTCCTCTGGCAGAAGGTGCCCCCGTGACTGACACCAGAGGGTGGGGGTCCAAGAGAAGGCAGGAGGTCCCTGTCCCTGCTATCCCAGCCCTGCAGGGCAGGAGAGGGATCCCCTGAGCACCCTGATTTGGCAACCTGCCTTAGGAGTGAGGGAGCTCCTGCACCCTCCGTCCTGTGCTTTCTGCAGATGTCCCTGTGGGTATGTCTGTGAGCACAGCAGATGTCCCAGCCCAGGGGACATCTGTGCCTGCTGGTGTTTGTGGTTGCCACCTGGCTGGTTTCCAACTGGCATGGACAACGTTACCCTCGACAGACAGGGGATGGGTGACTCAGTTGAGTGGGAGAAGGTGGGGCACCCACTGCCAGGCTGAACAGGCAGCCCCAGGGAGGAGTAACCTTGCCCTCTCCTGTCTGGGGGTGCTGGATAAGAAGTGCCTTTCCCCCAAACCCCACAACGTCTGAATCCCACACGGTGATAAGGATTGCTCGGACACTTGGTCTGCACCCCCAGAACCTGCTGCTCACCTGGGTCAGAGCCAGCTGGGTGTTTGGTGCTACCCTTGTCCTCCTGCTGCTGCCCCGCTGGGGAGGCTGGAAGAGGGAGGTGGAAAAAATGTGATTCCCAGGGGTAATCCAAAACTGGGACTGGGTCATATGCTAGAGAGGCAGGTGGAGAGTACTGACTTCTAAGTTGAGGGGTGTTTGCTTGTAGAGAGGAGCTGGGCTTGACACTGTCACCACAAATGCCAGAGGCAGGACTGACCCCAGCTGTGGCTGCTGTTGCTTCTTGGCTGCTGCAGCAGCCAGCACAGGGCTGGGGATGCCTTCTGGAGGGAGATGGTCTTGGTGCTGTGGAGCTGAGTGAGAAGGATCCCCCATGTCAGGGACAGCAGTGTAAGGGGAGGGTGTGGAGAGGAGGAATGAAAAGTTTCCTTCTCTGAGGGTGAGCTTGTAATCCCCCCCTGCCAGGATTCCCTCCTCCCCTCCTTTCACCTGCCACAGACCCCAGATTACTTACCAAATGAGATGACCCCCAAATCTTCCTTCAAAGCCCCAACCCTCCCCTGTTGTCAGCCCTGTGGCTCCTCTCTGTCTCTCACTATCACACACTTCTATATATAACCCAAGATTCCTGTCTGCTGCAAAGGGCGTTTTCTGAGGTAAAGTCAAATACAAGGCAAAACCTTCAGAAACAGAGCCTTGAAAACACAATTGCTCTGTCCTGACTGCTTGGGTCATTATTCAAATAGATAGTGGAGTGAAGGTCAGCTCTTGAATAGGTTCGAAATTTTATGGTGCTGTGAATTAACTGTCTCCTCCTCCCAGAAAGCTGCAAATTGAGGTCTTTTTGCACCACTGAGAGCCAGGTTTTGAAAACCCAGTGATATCTGAACCCCTGAAACTCCTGTCCCACAGGAGTACTGCTCACTCCAGCTGTAGGAGGTGGGTGCCAGCTTGCCCTTGAGCTCTGCACATCCTATCAGCTTTCCAAGGGTGCTTCTCCCCTGTCTCTGGGTCCAGTTCAACACTCATTGCACATGAGCCCAGAGAGGCAGCAGGAACCTCATCACCAACCTCAGAGGATGTGTAGGAGTACCCTGACCACACCGTCAGTGGTCTCCAAAGCCCTGGATAAGTTGCACTTTCACTGTCCCCTTCCCATGGCTGGTGCCAGGATGCAAAGCTTCAGAGGCAATGCTGTCCAGCTTTTAAATCTGACTGAAGCAAGCTTGGCACAGATTTGTCACATCATATTCTTTCACCTGCTCTAAGCATGCCAGCTTAAGTGGAGCAGTTTTGGACCAGGGTGTTCTCCAGCAACTCACTGGAGGTGGTCACTGGAGCCAATATCCCCACCTCTACTTGTGCTCCAGCAATACTCCATAAAATTAGTACTGGATGCAAGTCTGGCAAATTAAAGTATCTCCAGAGTAATTTGCTAGGTTGTCTGCAGGTGCTCCCCAGGGCACTGGATTCCCCAGTGACTTAATCTTAACCATCATTTCCCCACGACTGTGCTTTTTAAGCCAAACACTTCATATTCTGGGCAAGTGTCATAAGGTGCAGCCTCCAGTTGCTGTAAGTAGAGAAAGTCAGCCCCATAATGAGTTGGGAAGGTGTGACTAACAACCACCTCCTGATGGTTGTTAGCACAGGTCCTCAGGTTGCAACCTGAAAGTGCCCCTGCCCATGGCAAACAGGGGTTGGAACTTTAGGATCCCTTCCAACCCCAAGCATTCTGTGATTAATCATTGCCTCATCTTCACTTGTCTCCTTATCTCATGGGACAGCAAGTGACAGCACTGGAAGTATCTAATGTGTCTAGAGACCCAGCACTGAGCAGATTGCCTCCTGTTTTCAGGGCACGGTTGGAAATGAGTCACCTACAGGTGAGTCAACTCATAAGTTGGAAGGAGAGGGTGACAAGTGCCATAGGAGAGCTACACCCAGCCCATGGAGAAGGTTATCACGTGTCCTGATGGGATGCCAGGGGATTTAGAAACTCAGGTCTGTTTTGGGGACTGACTGTTCAGCCAGATGTTCCCATTAAAAAATGGATCATCAGCTAACTGTGCTTGCCCACACCAAGGAGAAGATCTGTGTCCAGCTGTTCCTCCTAACACAGGAAAGAAGCCTGGCTCACCTCAGCCAGATCTGCTCAAAGTGGAGTGCAGGGGAAATTCCATGAATATCAGGGAACCTGGGGTAAAACAGTGCATACAGAGACTTACTTGAGATCCCATATGTTTCAAATTTTCTTAGTAAAAATAAAACAATCTTTTAATCCTCCATCAACGTTATAAAAATCTTCTTTTTGTTTGTTTTTAACCAAAACTCATGGTTATTCTGGATGTGTTATCCTGCTAGCGGATATCAGCAGTGCTCTGACTCTGTCTATCAGCTGCACAAACCCAGCTTGTCCTCCTGTGCCCTGACTTAGGAAATCTGCTGCTGGAGACTTGGGCCAGGAAAAGGAGCAAATGAATGTTCCCTTGCATAGGTGCAGAATGTGGGTATAGTGAATGCTTGGAAGACCAAAGGGTAGATAGCCATGTCAGATGGAAACACCAGTTATTTCTGGCTAGTACATGCCTCATGTGAGAAGTGTCTGCTGTATTTTTGGACACCTCTGACGGTAAATGAGTGCTCTGGAGGGCATGGATGGGAACAGGAGGCAGGGAGATTTCTGAACATTAAGGACATCCACAAAGGATGGCAGTGAAGGTGCCCTGATGAGTCAGGGAAACAGCATCCTGAGCATATCCCAAGCAAGGTCATGCAAGGAGGCTGTGAAGGGATCCAGCACAAGTCCTGTGAGGAAGGGCTGAGGGAGCTGGGGGTGTTGAGGCTGGAGAAGAGGAGGCTCAGGGGAGACCTCATCACTCTCTCCAACTCCCTGAAAGGAGGTTGGAGCCAGGGGGGGGTTGGGCTCTTTTCCCAGGCAACTCTCAGCAAGACAAGAGGGCACAAGAGGTCTCAAGTTGTGCCAGGGGAGGTTTAGGTTGGACATGAGAAAGAATTTCTTTCCAGAGAGGGTGATCAGCCATTGGAATGGGCTGCCCAGGGAAGGGGTGGATTCTCCATCCCTGGAGATATTTCAAAAGAGCCTGGATGTGGCACTCAGTGCCATGGGCTGGGAACTGCAGCGGGAGTGGATCAAGGGTTGGACTTGATGATCTCTGAGGACCCTTCCAACCCAGATGATTCTGTGACTCTGTGACTCTCTTTCTACTTGATTTCACTGAAATGTGCTGGGTGCCATGCTCATCAGATGAGCTGATCCTCATGAAATCTTCCAGCCAGCTTGCCTGCAAGAAATATAAACAGCAGGTGACTGATGACACAAAGTAAAGCAAATAAATAAGAATACCACAGAACTGTAGGGTGGCTACAACCTAACCCATGCTGCTGATGGCTCTGAAGTGGGTACCTGCTGCAGGGACACAGGCCATGGCTCCCTGGCTGACATTGCCATCCTCATGTAGGTGGAAGTTTCCAGCAGTATCCTGTGCCAGCATCTGCCACTGTCACCTCTCTGTGCCCTGGGCACTTCAGGTCTCAGTGCTGGGAACCCACTAGGAATCAGCCTCACCTGCCTTCACAGAGCCCTGTGGGGAGGAATGTGGGAATTCTCTGAATGGATACTTCCTTTTGGATTGTTTTTCTTGGGTTTTGTGAAAAATTCAAAAGCTGCTGGTAGTTGAAAATTCTCCTTGTTTTGTGGTCCTTGGTGCTACAGTTGTCAGTGGAAATTAGGATGCCCCCAGCCCCCAAGCTGAACTGAGTGTTTTTAATAGGATGCTGTCTTCTATCTTGATAATGATAATTCCTTCCATGCATCTTATTCCAATTCTACCTCTCCACCATGGGAGAGGTTTCCTGCAATATATTATTACATTTTCCAGTTATTTTCCCCAGTGATTTCCCACAGATTCTTTTATCAAAGACTGGTGTTGAGATCTCTGTGCTGCCTTTGGCCATGTAGTAGCTTTTGGGGTGGGACCATGAGTGAACAACTCTCCTGTTTTTAGCTTATGGCCCAGATGAGACAGACAGAGACAGGGCAGTGACTGCCTCTGCAGAGGGTGTTACCTGAAGCTGTTTCCCAGAAGGTGCAGGTAGGAGTCATCTGACCAAATGCAGATGTCTGTAGCTGGGTATTCATCTTGGTTTCCCTTAGAGTTGATGGGGAAAAATAAGCACTCCCTGGGTGTGATTCATCTTAGTCTAAAGGAGATGCATAAAGAAAATCAGATGATTCACACCCCAGCCATGCCTGTTTCTCTTCCTTGAATATGAAAGGGGACTGGCTCAGATGTAGATATCTAAAGGGTGAGACAAATCCCACTCAAAGCATCATGTTTGAAATGGCAACCCAGGAAAACATGCAGAAATCATGTCCTCCCAGCTAGGCAGTGTGAAGAGAGAGTATCTCATCCACCTTTTCTACAGCTTTTCTTTACACCTGCCATGAGAAGTGTGTGTGTGGTGGAAGACACCTCACAGTTGTTTTTTTATTATTTGTTGACTTCTTGAGCAGGGAGATTGAGTCTGCAATGTGGTGGGGAGCAGAGAAGGGCTGTGGACCTGACCTTCCCAGGAAATGTGGTGCAAAGGTGGCAAACAAGGTGACCAATTCAAGATTCAAGTGAGGAAAAGCAGCAAGGTGAAGCTCGATGTTGCCATGGAGCACAGGGTGGCCATGGAGCATCAGGGGCCATCTCACAGGGTGGGCCAGGGAGTATGAAATCCCAGACAGGCTGAAACAGCCTCCAGGCTTTGTGCAGACTGATGGAGAGGTTGTAGCTTGGAAAAGAACTTTAAATTTGCCTGCTGCTGTATTGTACCTTGTAGATGAGCTTCCCCCTGCAGCTGCTGCAGGCTGAGTGCTGGGGATGCTCCCCTCCGTGTCGACTTCTGTCCATCCATCCTTGTGAAATTCCTAAGCTCCAACCATGCTGAGTCAGGCCTGATAAATCCTCCTGTTGCCAGTGGTGAGCTATTGCAGTCAGCACAAGAGGAATAATGAGGCCTGAAGTCAAATTAGTGTGGAGGCAGGCTTTGGAGACCTAAACAGACTCCTCTTCTTGGTTTTTGCTCAGTTTTTTTTTTTGCCCTATGGATGCATGCATTTTGGAGAGTTATCTCCACGTGGGAATTTCCATCTGGATGCAGCATTTTCAAGAGGGCAATCGAGCCAGGGCCCTGCTGGTGTGGGATGGGGAAACATGATGGCTCATCAGTTTTCTCCTTTGGCCAGGTGCCACTGTGGCTGCTCGCCAGCCCCTGGATGGAGGGCCACATCCTCTCAAGGTGATCCCTAAGCAGGAAAGGGCATGTAGAAAGCAGACACGACCAGACCAGATGTACAGTGACATATTTTGGGATGGAAGTGGGACAGCAATGTTGTAACCACATGAAATCCAAAGAGATCCTCATCTCTTTGACACGGTTCCTCTCGTTCCAAGGGCAGGGGGGTGTTTCCTGCAGTTAAAAATCTTCAAATAATTAAAAGGGGAAAAAATGTGGTGCGTGGAAACAAGGCACTGAGATGCATTTTTATAAGCCTTTGTTATATTACACTCCCAAGACTGCCAGGCATCAGTGGTGGGTCCTTCATTTGCCTCCAAAGATGCTGACTGTCAGAGCATGATGGCAGCCTCTCTGCTGGAAAGGCTGCCCAGGCTGGAAAGGATGATTTTGGAGATCTTAGACAATTTGCCCTGTAGTGAGGTGACCTAACTGCAGGTCTTTGGTGTATTTTAACAATGCTGGTGTATTTTATCAGCCACTGTGTGAGGCCAGGCATGTTGTGATGGGACCTTCCTGCACCTTTAAAATTAAAATGTTTGCCTTTTCCTCTTCACTTTCCTTTGTGATCTGATGCTCAGCAGCTGAGGACCATGCTGGAGAGCTGCAAGGTGAGAGGCTGGGGGACTCCAGAGGTTAACAGGGTGTTGGGGTGCCTGGTTACACAAAGGATCAGAGTGGTAGCTCTTGCCTCAGCACCCCATCCCCAGGAGGCTGAGATCTGGCATACTGGAAAAACTGGACTGTTCCCTTTCCTTTCCCAATCAATCCTGTGTAGCAATCAAAGTCAGAGGCAGATGTGTGACTCTCAGCTGCTGGCCTAAGTTCCTTGCACTTCTCAGAAGGGGATTCCAAGACCTGCAAGACCTGTACCTCTCCCCCAGACAGCCAGCAGCCCTGTTGATCCAAACTGCCTCTGGGACATGGAGAAAAAGCCAAAATCTTGGGGTGCCTCTTCCCCCATGTGTGTGCCAGTGGGGATGCAAGAATTTGTGTGTCTTCTGCTCAGTTTGGCAGTTCCCCACAAAATCAGTGCCATGAACTTTTGGAGTTCAGATGCTGCAGATTTCCATAAAAACTTTCTGTTGCTGTATTGGGCAGAATCACATTTAATTTCTCCTTCATTGATGAGGGATGCCAGAACAGGCTGAAAGTCATGTTGCAGTGACTGGAGTTATGCAGTAAAATATATTGGATTGACATGACATGGGATGAGGGAACCCTCAAAGTTTTCCATTAATCCAGAGCAGGAAGTTCCTCCCCAGCCCCTATCTCAGAACAAAATAAGTAAAAAAAAACCCATATGCAACCTGAAGTATAAAGAGCAAATCAGGTTTACAAAGTCCAGCTCAATCCTTGGAAAAACAAACGAAAAAATAACAGAAAAAGATAAAGATTTATACTGATAAGCATATTTTTGACTGTGTTGTTTTAATTTTCACAAAAAGAAAAATAAAGAAGAGTGGAGTTGAAGTAATCTCAGGTGTGTATCAACATCAGGGGATTTCAACACTTTAAACACATGCTTTTTTTTAACCTTTCCCTCTCTTTCCAGTGTTTTTCTGTGCCTTTTTTTTTTTTTTTTTTTTTTCCCTAGCAGAACCATTGCACTTCCTGATGCATTCCCCTTGCTCTGAGCATATGGATCTGAGAGCAATCAGCAGGCAGTGAAAGCAATGCAGGTAAATGAAATTGCTCCTGGAGCCTGGGAAGAGCTTGTAGGGGAAGAGTATTTCATTACACAAAATCCATGCTGGTGTAATGTGGCTTTTTTTCCCCCAGAAACCATTACTTCATGTGCTCAAGGCTTGTGCAAATGGGGGTTGACTGGCTATTTACTCAACGAAATGGATGCTGAGATTACATTTTGGAACATCTTTCTAATCCCTTGAGTAATGTTGACTTGTTCCCATCCCCTACCCCTCTGCTCTTGAGTGTCTCCTGTTTAATCTCACTGCCTAATGGGTCACCTTTTAGTCTCACCTGACTCAGTAACGTGGTTAAAAGCCTGCAGAATGTCAATAGAAGCAGGACAGCAGTGAGTGGCCAGCTGGATGCACAGGTTACAGAGACAGTCAAGTTCATCAGATAGTAAATTGCCCACTTGCCTACTGTAAGGGGTGTTTTATTTGTTTATTTGGATTAATTTTTAAGCTGCACCCATGAAACCCCACTGCTTTGGTCAGAAGGTTTTTGGTTCAAGCTGCTGGATCAGATATGTGTTATTCATATGACTTTGGGTGCATGAGTAAATATTTTCAGAAGTACAGACTGACTGGGGCTGCCTCCATTTTCCAATGCTGTGGCTTGAGCCCCTTGGAAGACATTTCAGATAACTGTCCCCAAACTGGTAAACTGGTTCTTACAGTTCTCAGGATGAGGAGTCACGTTTTGCTTTGTGATTGCATTGCAACCTGGCAAAACTGGCTCCTTAGTCCTCACTGTCCTCCTGACTTCTTCTATCTCTAATGGCATTTTTGGCTCCAGCTGAGAGAAGCCAAAAAGGTTTATTTGGTAATGCTTACAGCACTAGGGAATAGAAGCAAAAAAATAGCACTAAACTGAAAAGTGTTGGCTGTCTTTAACTACCACTGTATTTTTTTTCCCTTTTTTTTTTCCTTTTTTTTTTTTTTTTTTTCAGTGAACAGCTTAGAGAAGCCTGATTTTCATCTGGAATTAGAATTCCATATGTACTATATTAAGTGGCTAATTATGTCATTCCTTTTACTGCCTTCCTCTGAATGACTTGATTGAAATGAATGGATTTTAATCTCAGGCCTGGGGATTGGGGGGGGGGAAGGAAGGAAGGAATAAATGCTTAAAGGTTTGTTCTGTTTCAGCTCTTGAATTTTTGGAACATGTTAGATGTTTAAAAACCAATATGGATTGTCTTTCCTGGAATGATAAACTGGCCACTTTTGCAGTTTGATGATCCCTGCCAGGATGTGGTAATTTTAGGTGTGATTGACAGGCAGTTTAAAGGGGTAATTCCCTGGTTCAAGGAAGCAAAGGAAGGCTGTGGGGTTCCAGGAGCAGAGGAACGTGTGATGGAAAGTGTCTTAACTTAGGATCTTAGTAGTTTGGCCTGTTAAAACGTATTCAGTCATTCATTAAAGCTTATTCATAAAATTCATTATTCATTAAAGCACTTTGGGGAGTGGAGGGGTAGAGCTGAACAGCACCAGTCATTATTTACAGGAGCAATTTCATCATGGAATTAGATCATGGGGCCAGATTCGCCTCTGCATTTCGGCAGCTTGGTTTCACTGACATCATGGAATAACTTCTGATTTAGAGTAATCTGTGGCAGAACAGAACCCAGCCCATACAGCTCCTTTAAGAGGGTGCCTTGAGCAATGTCTTTGCTGTTTTACTGCTGGCTGAGTTTTGGGATGCTTTACAAACGGATAAAAAATTCAAGAAGTATGACAAATGGATCTTCTCCCTGCACGATGTCCAACCCCACCATTCCATTGAGATAGTCAGGAGGAGATGGATGTGAAAAGCATTGACATTAATAATTAAGAGCTCGTTTGAAAGAGTTTTTTCCCCTTGGTGTCCTGACAATTTGAAAACAAACAGTTTAGATTTTCAGTCCTCACATAAAAGGTTCAGGGTGACAGGAAGGGACCACACCAAAACTCTTATTTTGTTAACATGATATACAGTGCATAAGATCACAGTAGTCAGGAATGGGGAAGAACCAGTAAATCACTGAATTCCTGCCTTTGCAAGGAGAAGTGCTAGGTAGTGATCATTATTCCTCAGAGCAGCACTGAAATTCTTCTTCCTAACAGTGGTTTGCAGTTGAATCCCACTGCTGGAGCAGCTCAGATGGGGCTGAATGGGTGATTTAACACTTATTATCTGATACACAGAACTGCCCTGCTCTGCTTCTCTGGCTGGGGGTGGATGTCATGCTCTGGGAACTTCAGGAAGAATTTCTAAAACTTATTTCCATTGGCCTGGCTAGAAATCCTAGAAATCCTACATGTTGTTTTAGTACTTGGGTTATCACTGTAAGGCTAGGATACAAGGTACTTCTTTCTGTGTTAATGAACAGCAGGTCAGGAGACAGCAGCAAGAGAAGCTGATGCTTTTAAGGCATTCTTTATCTCTTCAAAATAGTGCCCTGTAGATGGGGTGGGACTGGCTAGAAGCAAAGCCATAGCACAGCTGCTTTGGGGGTCCTTGGCTTCCTTTTTTTCTGGCATGAGCTGAGGGACTCAGCACTGAGGATGTGAGAAGATGCAGCTCCAGGAGCCTGCTGGACCAGGTGGCATTATAGAGGCACAACATGAACTTGAGCTTTTTTTTTTTTTTTTGGGTCTCTTGCTTTGCTTCCTTAAAAATCCTCCTGTACTGGGACCTTGGACTCTCCTTGTTGTGCAGGGCAATGATGCAAGTCCTAAGGAAACAACCATGTGGAAAATCTGCAGCTCAGGGTCATGAGGCCAGGGTCTCTCGTGACAAGAGTGTGGAGCAGCTCCCCTGGAGTCAGTGGACTTACTCTAGCTGACAGTCTGACCTATTGAATTTCCAGTTCCTTTTGTGGGAATAACTCAGTGCATGATTTGATGTGAATTTCTGGGGCAGGGCAAGGCAGGAAGGTTTCAGGCTTCTAATTGGCATTAGAATGTCTTTAGAAATTCAGCCTTTGCCATTTTATCTTCTGATCATCTTTCAGGCTGCACAGCTGTCTCTTGCTTTGACTCCTGTGTAAAATCCACAGTCTCCATTACAACAGTCCTGCCCTGGGTGACTTTTAGAGCTTGCCCTAACACTACAAAGAAGAGCTGAAAATTTCCTTTGGTTTGGGGGGGTTGTGTGAGCTCCAGAAGAAGAGTTTGTTCTGCTTCGAAGCAGGGGAGCTCCTTACCCCTGCAGCATTCCCAGAGGAGGAGGGAAAAGGACAGGGACCAGCAAGCAGCTTACTGGTTCCCTGTGTCAGGCTCATGCTCAGTGTCACTGTGGACATTGGATATGGTGGCAAAAGAGCTTAGGCAGACACGTGTCAGAGGCAGATGTGAAGACAGGAAAAAAAAAAAGAGGCGAAGCCACGCTTCCCCCAGAACACAGATGTTCAGAGAAGACAACATGGGTTTGCACCACGTTCCTGTAGAAAATGAAAGAGGAAGTATCAGCCATAGCTCTGTCAGCCTTTCCTTCAAGTCACATGGGACACGTAACCCATTGCCATGGAAAAAACAGGAAGCCAAAAAAAAAAATCCCATTCATGCTGCTGGCCGTTCTGGGTGATGGCTTCCACGTGTTTCTGCAGCATCTGGATGTATACCAACTGCAGACTGGAAGAAGCCCATGCAAAATCCTAGAAATGTCTCAGAAGCATTTCCAGTCCTCAGTAAAATGACACATAGAGAAGGTATCTGCCCCCCAGTTGTGTAATCAAAGCACTGGAGAAACAATGGGCTGGTGCTCTGCCAAAACTCAGGCAGAAAATGGCTGACTCATAGGACTTTGCAATCTGCAAAACCTGAAATAATTAGTGGCAGATTCAGAAGTGGGGGAAAAAGTGTGATGAGGCTGCTGACAGAAAAGCTGTCTAAAGCTTCTGGGGAACTAGAGGAGTGCCTACAGCTCCTGCAAAGCAGCCAGGCAAAAGCAGAGCAAGGGTGGGGTAGACACAGCTAGCTCAGGAGGTAGACTTGAGAAGCAGAAAATAATATCAAAAGCAAAGGCATAAATATGAAGCAGAGAACATCAGGGAAGACCTTTAGAGCCGTGAGAAAATGTGCACAGGATAGGAAAGTTTGCAGAGTGATGATGTTAATACGGTGCAAAAGGGCAAAAATAAAACTCTGAGCTGTGTGCCAAGAGACAGCAGCAGCACTTCTGAGAATGAATGCTAGGGAGACAGGGAGACTTACTGAATGTGTTAGGTTGCAAAGGCTTCCTTAGAGCTATGCCAAGGAGGGAAAGGAATTCTAACCATGCAAAGCTGAATTAAAGCCATGCAATGACCCCGTGCCATTAGGCAGAGTGACTTGCAAGTCAAATCAGTGCTGCTGGCAACACCAAATTCTCTGCTTTCAGCTGCACCCAGTGAATTCGTCAGCACCCAGGGACTCTGAGGAGCTTGAAGTAAACAATTCATGCAGGTAATGTAAGCAGAAGTAATTTAAAGAAAAATATTAACTGTGCTGAGCTGGCAATGTTCACTAGCATCCCTGCAATGAAGCTGTTAGGAAGCATAACCAGAAGTGTTTGAAGGGGAGGATGTCTTCCAGGCATACAATTACCTTCATCTATTTCCATCTTTACAACTTGTGCCTCCAGGAGTGACTACAGCATAAAAGGAAAAAAATAATTGGAACAGTGGAGGGAGTGGGGAGGAAACCTCTGTAACTAATGTCAGGGGCTACCACAAGTCACATAAACAGTATGGATGCTGAGAAGCCAGGCAACATACCCCTTTCTGAAAACTGAAGTAAATTCAGCAAGCACTAAAACACTGTCCAACTGAATGGCTACAAGCAAGGAAATATCCAGCTTGGTGAGGAAAAAGCCATATTCATGGTACATGGGGTATTGACAAATACAGCTGGATAAGGAAAGAAACTACCTCACTACATCCAGGAAAAGAGCAGATGCAAGTGGTTGAGAGCACCAGTGGGATCAGATGTGACATGGGAGAGCATCAGTGCTGTCAGCAAGATGGATTAAAAGGACTCTGAGGTATCAGTGTAATGGCTGCTGATGTTCTGGGGATGGAGGCAGAGATCATGTGGCAGAAGCTGGGATACATCATGATTCCATCTTCATCTGTCAGTTAGAAAGAGCCAGGGAATAGATCTGGAGCTGAATAAAACCATAATGGTGTGGGGATTGTTTGCAATGCCCTGTAGGAGACATCTGTTGATCTCCCAAGGGCAGGGACCAACCTCAGAATTCAGAGCCATCCAGCAGGTTCCTGCTCTCAGATGCACAGAATCCAGCCAGAGTCTGATGGGATCTGTGTAGAAATCATTGATACAGCTCCAGAATGCAGGGTGGATAACAGGATACAATGAGCACATGTGTGAAAAAGCAGACATTTGATTATCCCACTGTTAATAAAGAGGCAGGTATATATTTTATATATATATATATGTTGTTAATGAAAAAGACACATTCCACTTGCTCCCCTACAGCTCAGTTTTAGTACCTTCAGCAGAACAGAGAGATTCCTCCAAACAGCACAGCTAAATCTTTAAATAATCCCTACAAGTGCAAGGTGTTGCCAGTGTCACCATGAATAGGAAAGCAATTGAGCAGTGAGGGAGCAGAAACTCTGGGTGAGCATTTTAAATTGCTGCTGGCAGCCTGACATCACCTTCAGCTCATTCCTCTGAAGCCTTCATGCTGAGCTTTAGGGAGCCAAAAAATGAAGAAAAAGGCTGACAAGGTTATAGCTGCCCCAAAAATACAGCAGCTGAATGTGAAGCTGACAGAAACAATGTAAAGGCAGAGAAAGCCTCAGTCAAGCCAAGTTCACCACTTAAAGGAGTGGGAAGAAATCCAAGGTGAAATCATGCAGTGACCTCCATTTTTTTTTTTTCTACTGGGAAGTCTAGAAAGCAGGGGGAAATGTCCCTATTTTCAAGAGCACTGGATCTCCTGAGCCACTTGGGGTGTGCTAAAAATCCCAGCACCCGGATTGTGGGGAATGGGCTTTTTGGGAATTGCTCAGCTTTTCTCTGGAGCTGCAGTCTGGGCAGAAGGAGCCAGTAATTCTGTGTTGTGGCCAAATATAAGAGAGAGGCTGGCCAACATCTGCTGGTCTGCTGGGGCATGTTTATAGGGCAACCAGCAAAGAAGAAGAAGTGGAACCACACTGCTTTTCCCACTGTCCATAGGGAGCTCAGGAATGTGCCTCCCCACCCCAAATCTGGACTGCTCCTCAGACTTCTGGTCAGTGGGTGAGTTTAAAGCAATGAAACACTTAGGAGGCAGAATCTCCCATGCAGTGGGAAAACAGGGATCTGTTTGCTTGCAACATTCACTTAGAGCATCATCACCACAGCATCGCCACCAAATGGCAACGTCAAATTAGCACTTAAAATGCCTGAAATTTTATTAGTGCTGAAGAACATAAAGAAAACACACAGCATCTCCATTCCTGAGCGGAGAAACCATCTCACAGAAAGCCTGGCTCAATCTGCTTCTGTCTTCTGCTGCCTTGAGCAGTGGTATCCTTATTGTGACTACTAGAGATGAAAGAAATCACAGACAAAGAGAAGAAAAATGTGAAAGTCAGAGCCTCTTGTGAGTGATGAAATAAAGACCTCCCAGAACTACCAGCAGGAGAAGGTATTCCTGTCAGGCTGTTTCCTCTGGACATACCATGTTCTGGGATGCAAACTATTTCCTTGAGCAGATGAGTTCTTGCTCCTTGTAATACAGCATTTGTAAACACGTATTTCCACGAAAACTCCAATACCTTACCCTGCTGTGCACAGAAAACACAGGGATAGCAGAGAACTGCCCACTCTGAAGAGCACAGATTGATGCAGAAGAAAAAGAGCAGTGAGTATGGGGATAGATTCAATACTCCCCCCCCCCAAAAAAAAAAAAAAAACAAACCACCCACTTTGCTGAAAAACTAAAGCAGAATGCAGTCAGCTGTGCTCATGAGGGAATGATACACCGACTCCAAAAAAAAAAAAAAAAAAACACCAAAACAACCCACAACCAATTTTTTTCATCTGTAAAATGAGACAGATGCTAAGCATCTAAAAAGGGCACATTAAAGGTTCATGTGGGTTGTCCTCTTCATGCTTAATGGTCTCAAATGTGAGCAAAGCTACAAAAAAGAAGTTGCCCCAAATGGTCATGGACACAGGAGGCCCAGAAACAAAGCTAAAGCCCCACCAGGGCCATGCTGAGCTGCAGGCAGCAGGCAGGGAGGGAAGGGCCCTGGAGCACCAGGGATGTTCTCCTGCCTGCTGTGAAGGGCAGGAGCAGCCACAGACCTGGTGGCCCTGGGAGACCTTGGGAGGGCACCTGATAAATGCATCCTTTAAGGAATTGCACCAAGGGCAGGAAAAAGCAGTGGCCATTTGTCTGAGCCATGGCCACCAAGCCTGCAAAAAGTATCTGCCAAAATAAGCCTGCTTAGAGGCACTCAGCAGGAGACAGATGCCCCAGATAGAAAAAATTATAGGATGTCCACTAATCAAAAAAGAGCCTGAGCTCCCAGATGTTTTAATTTCAGCTTGATGTAATAAAATATGCCTGATTGTTTGAGAACTATTTGAAGAATGTGTTTTCACTGGCCTTCTGCTAAGGCCAAGGAGTGCTTGGGGTGCTTGTGGGGCAGCAGATTTAGGTGCCAAAGTGATGAGGAGGAAGAGGTTCCCCATCCCTATATCATACACCCCACAGACTGGAGTGCCATACAGTGCAGATCTTCCTCCTGTCACCCTGGGCTTCTGCAGGGCACTGAAATGAGGGGTTCTGCATGGCCAGAACTTCTGTCCTGGCACTTTTGAAACCCATTCTATTTGAAACTGCACTGAAAGTGCCACCAAAATTATCTTTTATGTACTTGTTGATCCTTTACGGAGCAAAATGACAAAATGCCTTTGATCTGGATGATGTCTCAGGTGCTGAATGTCTGTCCTGATGTGGCATAAGCCAGACACAAGGGAGAATCTTTAAAGAATGAACCAGATACAACAAGGTGTCAGCCCCTTGAACGTTTCTGGGGGGTACAGGAGACAAATTGCTGGATTCCAGGTGTTCACTGGCAGGAAAGTGATGCAGATAGGGAGCACTGCAAGGTCTTGTCACTCAGAGAGCAAATATGGCCTGAAAAGGGTAAGGTTTTTTCCTTCTTGTTACATCTTTGGGTAATGCAGATATGATCTGCAGCTGCCAACTGAACAATAAATCAAAATGCTTGCAAAACAACACCACCTCCCTCCCTAAAAAATCAAATACACTCCCTCCCCAGCAACAATTACACGCAATTTAAAAGCAACCATCAGCATTTTTATTAGTAAGTAATTTTTTACTGTCATGTCACTGTCAGCTGGCTTTAAGATAAAGTCTCATCTCCAGTTAAAAGAACATTTGCCATGTTTGTCAGAATCAATCTCATGATCCCACCTAAATTTTTGGACACAAAAAGCATAGTTGAAACAATTCTGGTCCCATTTCAGTTTTAAACACTTAAGGTGAATTATGAATAATAAGACAGTAACTTAATTAAAGGGCTAATGTCCCTAACTGGAAGAAAAGGACAAGAACACCCCTTTAGGACTGTGATCTCCTTCCACCATCTGCTGGGTTTCCTATGTTATTGCAGGAGTTAAAAGCCCAAGGTTCCTTTTTAGGAACAAGATTATTTATTTTAATAGACTCCCTTTACCTCATCTCTCAGGTAGATTTTGTTCCCTCTGCAGTCCTGAATGAAGGATTGCTAATCCTTACTGAAATTTTGTATCTTACCACATATATTGCCAGATATTTTTTAAGACAAAGGTTTAATTTGCTTTTTTGAGTATTAAAAAAAATAATAATTTCGCTCATTTTTCTTTTTAAAGTGAAAGAACATTTTACTGACAAAAGTAGGTGGTTTCCTGTGTCTGACTCTTCCTTAAATCCCTATTACTCCACACCAGCATGATCAGGATTTTGCCTTGGACTTCATATCATAAGCTATGACTAACCAAGCATTTCTTGCAACATTTTTTAACAGTAATCCTCAAATGAGAAGCTAAACAAATATTGCTTGTCTTAAGAGTGCAGGATGAATCTGTGTCAATGCTCTTTGGGTGGAGAAAGTATTTCTGTGCTATAAACTGAGGGCATTTGCATAGAATTATCAAGAGTTGAGAAATGCTGAATTCCCCATCCATACACAAGCATGAAAACACCTCAATGCTATTTTAAGATTTTTTTTTCATAGTAGCAGCACATTTTAGGGTGCCTTATAGTCCAGAGTATTGAACTAGTTAGCAGTTAGCATCAAAACTTTCTGTGATTCTCTGACTCTGTGAAAACTATCAATATAAATGTTTAGGATCTTTATGGAATGTGAAACAAGAAAAAAAAAAGCAATATGCATTTTGGCTTGGTAATGATACAAAATCTAGAACAGGTTTTTAGGATATTTTGTCTGAGAACTTCCTTGCAGAGCTAACCAAAATCTGGGACTTTGCTTTCTGGCTTTTGTTCTCCAAATGGTTTTGTGAGGAAAAATCTGCACCATAATCTTTTTTTAAAAGTACAGATGGTCAGAGATCTCTAGAGTGGGCTTACAAATGTAACTTCAATATGAGCATGTATTATAAAACTGGTTTCCCATGGAAAAGACTGCAAGATCTCCAAAGAAACAGCTTTTCTCAGCATCCATACATACAGAAATGTCAATGGGAAGCAGAAGGGGTGTAGGCTAAGGTCAAATGCTTCCAGAAAATGTTGTATCTTTTTTTTTTCTTTTTAAGAAAGCAATTTTTTAACAATACAGTGCCATGCCTCTAGAGTGGGAAGCTTTGAGAACTGTGCAACACTGAATAAAAAAAAATAAATAAAGAGACCTAATTAGATGCAGTGATTGGAGGTTGACGAAAACATCTAAATGTCAAGATTGTCAAAGACAGAATTATTTTGAATGCCTCCATTTGTGGGCAGCTACTCGAAGAGAGCCATAATTTCAGAAAATTATTCACTTTCTGAATGCTGGGTTCCATTGAAGTGTTTCTATTGCACCAAACCTGATGACTACTTATTGTTTCGAGTTGTGTGATTGCTGTGGTAGATTTTCCTGAGTGCAAAATGGGGTAATATATACCTCAGCAGTGTGCTTGGAGGCTTCATCCATTATTATCCATAAAATGCTTTGAATGGACTTTAACAGAAGACCTCATAAATGTGTAAAAGACTACTATGATCATTTTTGATGGGATGGAGGTTTAAGGGGTAAAGCAAAAAAGAAATATTGTGGCAATATGATAAATGACTCTTTTTTTTACTCTTCCTGCAGAGACAGCAGGGAGAGAACCCAAGGTAGCCCTGCAAAGCCAAGGTACATTAATGAATAACTGAAAACTAATTTTTAAAAACACATTTTCCAGTACCATTTTTGTACTGGAATTGTAAAAGGGAGATATTTCTTAAAATGAGCTGATGGTTTGTCCTTTGGTCCCACTATTTTTAAAGTACATGGCATCAAACAAGAGCCTTCCTCTGACTTTGGAGATATCCTGCAACCAATTAATAAGGCCCTAAATGATGCTGGAATGAGTCAGGAGCTTTGCAGAATAATTGGCAGGGTTCCACTTAGAGAGAGGCACTGGGAACAGGAGGAAATAGGGAAGATTTGCCATCCCCAGTAAAGGCAACAGCATTAAAGAGTTGTTTTCACAACACCAGAGCTGCTTCTTGCCTAATGCTTTCCAAGCTGCTGTTCTCAGCTAAACTGGTGAGTTGTTCTCTGCCTTTATTTTTAGTAGGAGAAATTGAAAATAAACATGGAAGAAGTTGTTTGAAGTCAACTGCACGAATCAAAATGTGAAAATTACACCTTGACACAGCTGACTCCTGCTTTTTCCTTGTGAGCTTGGTTAAACCAGCATGACCTGAAGTATTATGGAAGATGAAGGAGAATATTTTAAACCTCTTTTCCCTTGCTTTTACATTGATATAAAAGACAGTGAGAGATGGAAGGCAGCAGCAGCCTGGGCCTTTCCCATCTTGATTTCCCATTTTTTCTTTTGCAGTGAAAAATACCTGGGAGCTGGAAATAAACTTCCAGTAATAATACCAGGGCTTTGAAAAAACTTCCAGGGAGCTGGTAAATTTTCATGCAGAAGCTCCAGAGCATTTTCCCTGCTGCACTATATCCTCTTATCAGGTTCATTATCAGTAGAATCCCCAGTACACCCAAATCCAGAGGCAGCAAAATACTCCAGCATGTGCTTAGAGATAAGCTGGTGTTTACATGATTTGTTAGATGAAGACCTAGAGACAAAAGCTGTTATGGAAAAACCATGATACCACTTGGACATCCTCTCAGTTGTCACATTTCTTCCAGCTCTAGATCTGCTTTCCAGGCTGAAGTCTGAAGAATCATGGATTACATACATTTTAACAGCCCTTTTGTTTCTCTGTAGAGCCAATGGCAAAACCTATTTAAGCTTTACCAGCCAGCTCTGAGTCCTGGCAAGCAGAAGATGTCAGACATGAATTGTGCAGCCTATGGCTGAATGGCAAATCCTGATTTTTTTACTTTAAAAAGAAATGAAAATAGGGCCAAAAAATGGAAAAGCTGACTGTTACTGGGAAAGCATTTTAATTCCAGTCAGTACATCAAATGCTCTTCAGCTACATGGAACAGTTAAAAAATGACTGCAGATTTTAGCAGTGTCCTGTCAAGTAGGTTAGCAAAATAAAGACAGATGGCAAAGGATTATATCTAATTCTTTTCTCTAATTTGTCTTTTCCTGACCTTTCCATTGCACTCAGTCTAACTAGAGATCTCCTAGCTTAACTTCCCTTCTGTATCTCACACTAACAAACCACACAGTATAGATTTGCAGCTTCCCATCATTAGGGAAGTTTAATTGGACACAACTGCTTTTCATCAGCTGCCTTTAAATGCTGATTCTCAACAAAGGATATTTACAGTGTTGATACAGTAGTGCTCTGGCTCCGTTTGTAAAGCAAACCTCCTAAAAAAGCCAGAAATATCAAAGTGCTTCTGGTGAAGGTTTCTGCTCAGTTAACAAAGAATTTCAGGATGGAATCTCCTCCTTAGATGTGAGTAGTCTGACAGCACAATCCTAACAGTACTGTCCTAAAGCAACCTTATTATGGTTTTTTTTTTTCCTGTGCACGTGAAATGAAGCCATGAAAATGCCCAACAAGTGGAACCCATGGTTCAGTGTGGGAGGTTCTGCAAACACAGCTCATTGCCTGCCTGATTTCCCTCTTCTTCCTTCCAAGCTCAATTATTGAAAGACATTTTTTTGAAAATTCCCTCTGCTTTTTGATGTCTCAGTTCTCAGACTCCTGTCTGGAGACACACTGAGCCTGGTGATGATCCATGAAAGCTCAAACAGAGGGAATGGGGAGTTGGAATTATTCCCACTCAGCATCTTCAGGCAAATGAGGAAAAGTGCATCCAGCATAAGGTCTGTGCTGCCTCTGCTTCTCATAATTGCTTTTACACCTCCTCTCTGCTAACATCTCTTGAAAATTCCAGATCTGGGCTCTCTTTTAGATGGTCCTTTTGGATTTCTATGCAACTATCATCCTTCTCGTAGACTTCCTAAATTTCTCCAGTTAAAAAGCATGGGAATGGCAGTCATCTTTCTTCCTGTCCCTGAGCTTTAACTTCCCCCTCCTCTCTTTTTCTGCAGTCTCTTGGCTTCTGATGAAAAACTGGCAGGCACATGTCAGGGACAACAGCACCATCTTCTGTTCTGCAGAGATGATGAAGCCTTTGCTCTCATCTTTCCTGGAGTCCTTTGCAGATGTGTCTGATTGAAACATTTGGAGCCAGAGCTAGATCTGGGCTAACTCTTCATGAATTTCAATGTCTGAAAAGATCTGAATGTACATGGGGAAGGATGTGGGTATGAAAGGCTAGAAAAGCTTCAGCTCTTACAGCACTTGGCTCTGCAAGCCACCTCTACATTTGTCTCCTCATAAGACAAAACTTAGGTTGCTTTTGCTTTCCTTTCCTATAGCTTGGCTGATTTTATTTATATCTTTTGTTTACTTCTCACAATCAGTGTTACTCTCATTCTGGGATGGGTTCAGTAGAAGGGGATCAGCTTATCAGCCCACACAGGTCACTGACTACAGAATGTCATAGGCCATGTGCTGCCTAAAAATTGTGTCAGTGTGACAAGAAAGGGGCATTTGGGATACAAAAGAGGAAAATGAGGTAGAAGCTGGCATGAGAAAATGAATGAAGTATTACTTGAAAGTCTGATACATGGACAATAAAGACTGGCAGCATGATTGAGTCAGTGTGGAAGTCAATGCCTTGGTATTAGGAAGAAGGTGGGGAAAAAGAGACAAATGGGAAGAGGAAAGGGAAGAGAAACTTTTGGTTAGCCAGGGAAGGGGATGTGGATGTGGTACTGTGACAGGTGACACAGTGTTAGTCACATTGGGATACAGAATCAGACTGGGATGCAGGTGTTGAAATTAACCCTGAAATGGAAGCAGAGAGCACAAAGTCACCGTAAGGGGGTAGAAAGTTCAGAAATTAAAGACAGGAGAGAGGGAAGGTAGTTGGAGGCACAAGCTGAATCCTATTTGAAAATTATAAGGATTAAGACATGCTTGTGTTGTGACATGGAAGAGCCAGAAGAAAGGTTTAGAATCAGTGCAAGGGTGTGTGTGAAGGAAACCAGTGTGAGAGGAGCAGGAGATAAAGGCACAGCCACCTTATAGAAATTCTGTGACCAGCCTTCCTGGCTGCATATCAATATTTCACCTTTTAGTTCTAACATTTCTGCCCCTCTTAACAAGGGGGCTCAAGGACTTTAGGGTAAACTGACAAAAATGAGACTGAGTTTATTCCTTCCTCTTCTCCCCCTTGTAAGTCAGTTTTTCCTTATCTTCTGGCAGAGAGCAGTTTCTCAGTAACAGCTCCAACCTACCCTTCCACTTCCACCCATCTTGTCCAGCTTCCCCTAAGCCTAGAAGACACGAGCATGCCTGTGCCTGGGTGCAAATCTTTCCCATTGTACCCAATCCCCTTGCTCCTTGCTGCAAGTGCTCTTTCAGGGTGAGACCCATGTAAAAGCCATGTGTGCTGCTGGTTTTTTTGCACAACAGCACTGAGGAAATCTAGAAGAGGATATGAATATACTCAGCTATCTGGTAAGTTTATTGTATGGAGCAGGTCCAAAGGAGGCAATGGGCTGGTGAAGGGATCCAGCACAAGTCCTATGAGGAGAGGCTGAGGGAGCTGGGGGTGTTCAGGCTGGAGAAGAGGAGGCTCAGGGGAGACCTCATCACTCTCTACAACTCCCTGAAAGGAGGTTGGAGCCAGGGGGAGGTTGGGCTCTTTTCCCAGGCAACTCTCAGCAAGACAAGAGGGCACAAGAGGTCTCAAGTTGTGCCAGGGGAGGTTTAGGTTGGACATTAGAAAGAATTTCTTTAGGGAGAGGGTGCTCAGACATTGGAATGGGCTGCCCAGGGAAGGGGTGGATTCTCCATCCCTGGAGATATTTCAAAAGAGCCTGGATGTGGCACTCAGTGCCATGGGCTGGGAACTGCAGCGGGAGTGGATCAAGGGTTGGACTTGATGATCTCTGAGGTCCCTTCCAACCCAGCCAATTCTATGATTCTATGATTCTATGATCCTCCCACTTTATTGTGGGATATGCTCAAAAAATTTTTGGGTGACTCTTTTTCAGAAATCTCCCATATACTTTTAGGGCATGCAGTGGGAGAGCAGAGGAAAGGCTGTGTTATCTACCTGCTATGTACCTGTTCCCCCTAGAGATCTTCACAAATGCAGACATGGTCCCATGGAATCAAGCAAGGAAAGAAAACCACGATGCAGGGGCATTTAATCCCTCCTCCTTATGAATTGTGCAGAATTACCTGTAAACGTGCAGATGGTAGGACAGGACTGTAAGAGTTTTCATGAGAAGAAGGGTATTTTGTGTGATCCAAACCCAGTATTGACATGAAACTGTTTAAAGACATATACTTAGCCTGGCTCTAATGTGGTGGCTCAGCTTTATGGCAATGACATAACACATGCTTCCAAAACTATAAATGGGGATTTCCAGGACTTATAACTGTCTGTAATTTATACTGTAGTTTTATTCATGATCTTCTTCCAATATAGCCAGCTCCTGAAATGATAATGCAGAGATTGTTCCTAGCACAGAATTGCCCAGTTGTGTTATCTCAGGGGAAAACCTTTACCTTAGAGCAGGATACACATGTCTAGAAGAGCATGCAGTGAACTACAGCACTGATTTTTTCACTAGAAGTGTGTGGAACTTGAGAACCCTTGTATTGGTAAACTGGTGCAGAATTATAGGTCTGATGAAAACCAATAAACTATTATTGTTCAGTAGCTGAGTTATAAAATCTGCCCTAATTTGGTCAGCAAGTTATCAAGTGCTGAAACCCCAAATCATTAGCATAGGTGCTGTTAGCAAGTTCAGATAACAGTCAACAATAAAATGTGTTTCTCATCTCTGTTCTGCCTCACATAACTTCAGTAATAGTAAAAAGTCACAGAGAAACTCTGGTTGAGGGACAGGAGTGTGTAGCAAGCCCTAATTTTGTTACAGGGAGTTGAGAAGTATTTCATGGTCTATAGATAGTAGCGGCCTGTGAAGATCACATTTCCAGACTGGGCATTTATTTCATGGCTGTTCTGCTATTTGATGTTTCAGGTAATTCCTCTTAATGCTACTTTTCTAAGACAGATCAATCTGATTGAAGAAGAGTATCTCATGTAGCAGAAACAAAGCAAGCAGCTGCAGGCTGTCCCCAATAAAAAAAAACAACAAAAAAACCCAGAAAACAACAAAAACCAAACCCAAGTCTTTCCACATTCCATCTTGCCCATATGTTGAGGTTGGAAGGGACCTGGATAGGTCAGGGAACACAAAATATCTTCTGAATAGGAGTGCAGAGCATATGGGAGATCAGCAGGTGCAGGATGCTCTGAGTGCTGGGGTTTAGTGAAGTAAACCTTGGTTGAAGCTTTGGGATCATAGAGGTGGTTGCAGTTTATAGGCTGGAGGCCTGTGAGCTGGGCTCGTTTGGGAAGAAGGCAGGAAAGGGTTGGGATAAGCTTGGGAAGTGTGAAAAGCAGAAGAGCACATGGTCTTGGGTGAGGTGGGGATGTACTAAAAGTGTGTGCACAAATTTAGGGTCCTAGCATGAGGACACTTAATAAGTAAAACATGAGGGTGTGAATGCTGTGGCTCTTGCCACCTGAAAATTATAAAATGCTGCTCCTTACTCCTTTTTTCTCTCTTGATATCCACCTTTCTGGGTTGTTCTGGGTTTTTTTTTCTTTGTTGTTTATCATTCTGCTCCCACCCAGAAGCTCCTCAGCCTGGTGTTACATGAGCTTAATTTCTCACCCACTTCTTGTTGATAACCCAATCTGCAGTGAAGCAGCTCACATTTAAATGCTGATGTTTAACTTGATGTAAGAAGACTTCAGATTTGGCTCCCCACTGTGATAAAAATGATGGCAAGGCAGAATTCAGACAATAAGGGAGAAAGAACACAGCACTTAGTATTTTATTCTGTTTTGATTACTACTTATTGTGTAGACCTTTAATGCTTCATTTAGTTAAATCTTACAGGTGCCTGGAAAGGAAGACTGTAATAAAAAATGCCCTGCTTGGCACTGCTTCAAGCCTGATAAAAGGAACACCCACAAGTCACCAGACTGCATGGTATAAGTAAGAAATTTAAGAATCAGAGCAAATGGAAAGGAAGGGGGGGGAAAAGTATTATGGCATTAAAGCAATTTAAACTGTAAGCATCATATTTACTAACATCCATTATATTCATTCCTCCACTGAAAAATATTTGTGTGTGTGAAACAAAGTCCTAGGGCTTACTTTATTTTTAAGTAAATGTATAATTTGGAATGGTTTTATTGAGCTTCTTCTCAGTTCTATAACTGAACACATGCAGAGTGGTAAGGTGTACAGTGTTAGCTAGAGGCTTTAAAATAACTCTTTTCCACCTTCTTTTTCTAGAATATATCACATACATAGTCACACCATCAGGCCAATAAGAAGCTTCAGGCACTTTGGAACCAGCTGACTCTGAAAGATAACAAAATTCTATAAGGGTTTTTTTGAAAAATGGATATCCTGGAAAAAGAGAAACTCATGTGATTTGAGTGGTCAAGTGGGAGTTCACACTGAAAAATTTTAAGCAGGTTTTTGTTCTTCATTAGATATCTGAGCAACTATAGCATAGCCAAGGTAACTCCATAGGAAACCACCTTGTCTCGTGCTGCTGTGCAGGGAATTTTTTGTCCGTTGCTTTCACAGGACCTGAGGGTTCCAGGTTTGCCCTTTTCTGTCCTAGGGCAGTGGTTTGCCACCATTGGGCCAATCTCTACATTTTTTCATGGGAATTGTAATCTTGACTAATGAATTTACACTTAATACGAATCAGCTTGGTTTTCCTAGTTATGCTTGGGCTGCACTACTGCTTGAGAGCAGCTCTCTGGCCCCAGAACCAGTGGCCTGGACCCTGGTAACAAGCCCACAGCACGGGTACCGTGCCCAGGAACACTTCTGAGGTTCTTCTGAGGCAGATGCTGGGCACTCAAGCAGAGGTGTGCTATGCTGTGGTGACAATGTAGACTGGTTTCAACAACTTGTATTGGTACAGACAGCATTAACAGATGGGAAAATTGAGCATCTCATGTGTTACTGCTGCTTGACCTTGGGCATTGTATCGTGCACAAAGTGTAAAGAGTTTTTAAGGCACACAAACGTTCAGCCTGGAGAAAAGAAGGATTAGGGGAGAATTTATTGCCATGTTCCAGTACTTAAAGGTCAGCTACCAGAAGATGAGACTCTTTTTACAAGGAGCCACGTGGAAAGATGAGGGCTAATGGGCACAAGCTGCTCCTGAGGAGATACCAGTTGGACATCAGAAGCAAATTGCTTGCTCTGAGAACAGTTGGAGATTGGAACAACCTCCCCTGGGAAGTGGTGGATCCCCTAACACTGCTCATTTTTAACACTCAGCTTGACATGGTGCTGAGCCATCTCACCTAACTCATAGGCGAGTTCCTACATGGGAAGGGTGAACCAGCTCATTCTTGAGGACCTTTCCAACCAGGCCTTCCATGATTCTCTGAATGAAGGCACTGTACCCCTCAAACACGAAATGCATTTATTCACCCTTCCCCTGCTCAGCCCATTCCAACACACAGGGATGCTCAGCCTTTGCTCAGCATCCATCGCGGGGGGGGGTACTCCACACCGTGCATCTGCATCCCTGAGGGGTGCAGGGCACCGCACCACGGCCCCTCCGAGCCAGCGCCTTCCAGACCTTGTGCAACATCCCCCAGAACTCCCTTGACTCCTACCCCCGTCCCCCAGCCACTCGCACCCCCGAGCCGCACCTGAGCCCCCCACCGCCCTTTGGGAGCCCGGGGCTGCCCCTCGCCACACGCGTCCCCTCCGCGCCCCGCCTGTCCCCGCTTGCGCAGGCGCGGAGCTCCCCTTCCCCGTCCCCCCGCTGAGGATGGAGGTGGTGCTGGCCGACGCGTTGCTCTCCCGTTGCGGGGACCCCGCTGAGGTGTTGCGGGCTGTTTGCTCCCCGCTGTCGGCCGAAGGCGCGGAGGCTCTGCGTCTCCTCCTCCAGCGCCTGGCCGCGGGCTGCCCGCTGCTACCGCCGGGCGAGGCCGAGGCGGAGGCTCTGCGGAGGGCCGCTTGGGAAGTGGCTCTGGAGCGGTGCCGGCCGCTGCTGTGCGGCGGGGAGGCCGGGGTGTGCGGCGGGGAGCGGGTGCGGGTGGTCCGGGCGGCGCGGGGAGCGCTGCGGCATTGCGTGCAGCTGTGCGGGGCGCCGCTGGCGGGGCGGCTGGCGAGGGACGCGCTGGCGGAGCTGGCGGCGGGCGGCGGGGCGGGCGCGGAGCTGGCGGCGGTGGAAGCGCTGGTGGCGGCGGCGCCGCGGCTGGAGGAGCCGGAGGTGTTGGCGCGGTGCGTGGCGGCGGCCCTGGAGCTGGTGCGGGAAGAGGGAGAGAGGGAGGAGGAGGCGGCGGCGGCGGTGGCCGGGAGGCTGCTGCCGGCGCTGGGAGGCAACGGGGCGGCTCTGCCGCTGGTCTGGGAAGGGCTGCTGGGGGAAGGAGAACCGCCGCGGGCCGGGCCGGTGCTGCTGGCTCTCAGCGCCCTGGCGGACGCGGTGCTGCCGCGGAGCCCGCATGGAGCGGGTTCGGGGGTGGACGCGCGGCTGTGCCCGCGGTTCTGGAGGGTGGTGCAAGGGGGCCTGACGGAACGGGACGGGCTGTGCCGCAAGCGGGCCCGCTACCTGCTGAAGAGAGCCCTGGACCTGAGCGGAGGGCAGCGGGCAGAGCTGCGGTGCCCCCCGGACGGCCCAGACGGTACGGCGGGGGCTGGAGGGAGGTGGAGCGGCTGGGTAGGGCCGAACGGCGTGGAGAAAAGTTTGTTATTCTTCCTAGAATCGAGTCTGTTCTGGTGGTGTGCCGAGGAGAATGAGAAGCTCCTGCAGTTCTGGGAAACTTACATTTTGATCATGGAAACTTTGGAAGGAAACCAGGTAGGGAGCACCCTCAAATGGACGCCTGTCCGAGGGAGAGGGGATGACTTCCTGCTGGCATCCGTGCTGCAGGTGTTCTGACTGGGGAAAACAACCTGCAAGCTTGGTGATGGAGGGTGCCTGAGTATTAAGAGGAATATTTTTATTAATAATTTTAAAAGCTTAAAATGTAGCAGGTGTAATCCATTTGGAGTGAATTCAGAACTCTTCACTGTTCTGGTTAGAGCTGTGGATTGAACCAAAAAAGGAAAAAAAAACCCTGGATTGCAGCTGATTGTAAGCCCATGGGTAGCCTGATTCCTGGTAAAAATCAGGCTGTTGCACTTAAGCACAGAATGTTTAGGTTGGAAGAAACCTCCAAGATCATCCAGTCCAACCTGTGACCAACACCATAATCTAACTCCTAACCCATGTCCTTAAGGACCAGGTCCAAACGCCTTTTCAGTGCCTCCAGGGATGGTGACACCACCACTGTCCTGGGCCATTCCACTGCCTGACAACCCTCTCAGTGAAAAAATATTGCAGAAGAGGCTGTTTCCCTCCTTATTCCAACCTCCTTTAAGGTAGCTGAAGAGAGCTCTAGTGTCTCTCAGCCTCCTCACTTAATAACCTCTCTTTGGTAAAGGGGACCACATCCATATAGCAAAGCAGTTGTGGCCTTGGATGAGAAGGATTTTGACTTAGCAACTTGGCATAAAGATTTCTCTTGGCTTCAGGCTTCCATAATTGTATTGTGGTGTTAAGTATTTGTTGTGACTCTCTCCTTGTAGTATTTCATTTGGACGTAATTGTCCTGTAACTGAGAAAAATAGTATTCACTAAATGTTTAATTTTAGAGATTTGTGCTGGTTGGCTTTACTTTTGGTGAATAGGATGATTATTTATTAAGAAGCATTTTTCTTGTAATAGAGTTGCATGGAAGTATCAGTTTTTCTTGAGTGCTACACTACCACCAAGTGTTACATGCCAAGTTCACAGAATCACAGAATTTTCCTGGTCAGAAGGAACAGCAGCACGGATGTTGCAGGTTTATTTAAAAGCAGTTTATTGCCACCTTTTATATCAATGCTACTGACAGTAAATCCTAGCCCGTGAGTAAGAGACAGTTCCTGTGTTTGAGAAGTAAACTGACTACTTATATTACATCTGATTTGAATTTCAGATACATGTCATAAAGCCAGTATTACCAAAACTGAACAGTTTATATGACCATGCTATATCAGGGGAAAAAGGTAAGATACAACTTTTTCTGAAACATCTCCCAAATATTGGGCAGTCAAGTCACACTTTTTTTTTTTTTTCTTGCTGTTTTGTTCAGAGCTTTTTGGTACATTTTGCTTTCAAATTAGAGGTTTTCTGGGTGACTAATTCAATTTTTGTGGGTCTGCTATATGAAGACATTGCTTGGCAGACATACACAGGCAGTGGTCCTCTGCTCTGAGAAGAAGAAATCTTAGTATAAGTATATGCTGATTGCTTACTGTGTTAGCTTAAAAAAAAAAATTTTTTTTTTTTTTGCAAACCCAACTAAGTAGGTTTTTTTCACTACATTTTGCTTCAGGTAACAAAAGCAGAGATTTTTTGGGTGGGTCATATGAGCCAAGTCACCTGAACAACTCCTATAAAAAGGAGGAAAAAAAAATTATCTCCTTGGAAGAAGGGAGAGAAGAAATGAAATGAATGCTGGAACATGTTGAAGAATATAATGTCATCTTCTGCAAAGCAAAATATAACACATCTTATTAGGTAGTGCAAGATGTTAGAGATTTTTAAAGTGGGAAGACTGTTAATGTGAAAGTGTTGCAGGTGAGTACAAAGTCAGTATGAGGAGAGTTGCAGGAAAAAGGACATGGTTTTTGCACTTGTTAGCATTTTAATTTACTAAAATTTAGAGGACAAATTTTGAAAGCCGTGTTAATAAATATTTTCTTTGGGATTGGAGATTTAGCAGAGTATGTTTATAAATCTGATCTCTATAACCATCTTCTTGAAATGCCCTGTTAACTGACTATGAGGATGTCCAGAATGTTGGTAACTTTTGTGTCAGTGTGTTACTGTGTCACTGTCATTTCTGTGTCAGTTCACAAGAATTTGCTTTTGTTACCAGGTTGTTGGTTGTTTCACCCATCCTGGCACATGTGCATTTATAAACGAATGTTTGAGAGTGAGAATAAAACCTTGACAAAGGAAGGAGTTCTTCATTTTCTGGAGCTTTGTGAATCAAAGCACCTTCCAAATGCACTTGACTTTTCAGAGGTAAGGGTGTTGCTTTTACTTGCCAGAACAAACAGATGTTCTAATTTATGATGTGTTTTAAGCCTGATTGCCTCAATAGTGTTGTAATTAGACATGTTCTGCAAAAGTGCCCTCTTATTTTGCTGTGCAAGTGATAGCAATGTTTGTAAGTGGTGTCAAAAATATAATTACATGAAAAGAGGCCAGCCTATGGGGAATTTCAAACTAATTTTCAAACTAATGCTTTCTAATTGAAGTTGGACCTTTATTATTGAGATTTGTTATCAGAAGTTAAATTCTCACAGGGATGATTGCTGCTTCAGATTTTCAGAGCCTTCTGAACTGCTCCAAAATTATTAATTAACATTAATTGACTGAAAGTTTTGGATGAATCTGGTCAACAGACTTCATCTGTGCACATTGTCTGCTATTCAGCAATGGATGTTGAAGATCCATTGCTAAATAATAAGGTGAACATCTCTGTATTGTAATCAGCATATTGCTGTATCCTGCTGAAAACTGCATCTCAAAACATTCCATATGTGGGATGAAATATTGCAAATTTAAAGTTCTTATTTTATTTTTTTTTAATAGCATCATGTGTAGGTTTACTCCCCAACCAGTCTGCACCTTAGTAAGGAATTATTTGTGTTATACTTTTATGTCTTTCTTTTCTCCTTAATAGAAATGTTGCACTCAGAGGTTAACACTGCTGATTTATACAAACTAAGTCAGCCTCTTGATGACTTAACTTAAAATCCAATCAACTTTAAAATGCCCTCAAAATCTTTCTACTTGTGCTGACCCCTACTCGTTATTTTTTTTTAAGTTGAAATATATATTTTCTCCATCTGTTTCCCGAAAGGATTTCTTGCTGTCTGCACCTCTCACAATGTTCTGTGAAATGTACCTAATGAAAATGTTACTTTCTTTAACCTTTGGCTCCCTCTTTAGTTTCCACCTCATTTTTGCTCCTCCTATTTAATACTAGCAAGGGTATTCTCTAATGACTTAGGCTGTCACCTTTCTGGTGAAATAGATCTAATTAGCCTTTATGTAACAGTGCCTTTTAAGTGTACATTTAGTTATTGTTCTTGTTTTGTCTTACCAGTTTATTATTGGACCATTAATGGATGCCCTCTCAGAAAGTTCCCTCTATAGCAGGTAAGCCACTGATTATTTTTTAAAAATGTAATGTGGGAAAAGTATTTTACTAGTACTGGCTTGAGTATATGGGTAAAATCTTGGATGAAGAAAAACATATTAATAAACAGTGTTGCTAAACTCCCTGACAGGTAAAGAATTTTTCAGGAAAGGTAGGTGGCTGAGTAAGATGAAGTTGGTTCAGTGTTATCCTAGTAGTAACAACATAAGGATGCCTTATACATAAAGACAGGGTCCTGTTTTATACCTGGTGATGAAATGTTAATTTGGAAATCAAGTGAAATATGATAAATCAATAACTTTGTGAAGTATTTTTTTTATAGTCTCATTTTCTTGCCACACGGAAAGAAGGGTCTGTTCTGATTATTGCCAGTTCATAACTAATTGGTGTTTTTTCAACAATGCTTGATTATTTGGGGAAATTTTAGGAAATTAACACTTTGTCAGAGGAGACTATCATGGTTTTAGACAGTAAGTAGGTGACAGATGCTCTCTGTTAGTCCCCACTACCCCCCAAGGAGAAGATGAAGAAGGAAATAAGGGAGAGAAACTTTGAGTTAAAAGAAAAAAGTAGGGTAGGTTTAATGAAGTAGAAATAGTGAATTACAAATTTATATAAAATATGTAAATATGGAACTCCCCCTCCTCAGTTGCTAATTACTTTCCAACTGGAACAGTCCCACATTAGACTGGGCAGCAGATGGGGGTGCCCAAACCCAGGGTCAGATTGCAACAGTCTCAGAGCAACCAAGTATTGCTCATAGGTCCTGTTTGGGAAGGCAGAAGGTGACCTGTCCTGGGGAATCATAGAATAATTTGAGTTGGAAGGGACCTCTAAAGTCATCTGTTCTAACCCTGAGCAGTCAGCAGGGACACCTTCAACCAGATCAGGTGGCTCAGAGCCTCCTCAAGCCTCACTTTGAACATCTCCAGGGATGAGACCTCAACCACCTCCCTGGGCAACTTCTTCTATTTTTCCTCTATCTTCATGATAAAGAACTTTCTCCTAACATCCAGTCTAAATCTACTCTTTAATTTAAAACCATTGCCCCTCATCCTATCACTCCAGCCCCTTGCACACAGTCCCTCTCCAGCCTTCCTGTAGCCCCTTCAGGTACTGAAAGGTCACTCTTAGGTCTCCCTGGAGCTTTCTCTTCTCCCTGGAGCTTTCTCTTCTCCCTGGAGCTTTCTCTTCTCCCTGGAGCTTTCTCTTCTCCCTGGAGCTTTCTCTTCTCCCTGGAGCTTTCTCTTCTCCAGGCTGAACAACCCCTCAGCCTCAGCCCCCTCAGCTTGTCTTTGTAGGAGAGGTGTTCCAGCTCCGTGACCATTTTCATGGCCTCCTCTGGACCTGTTCCATCAGCTCCATGTCCTTCCTGTACTGAGGGCTCCAGAGCTGGATGCAGTACCCCAGGTGAGGTCTCACCAGAGCAAAGTGGCAGAATCCCCTCTCTCAATCTGCTGGCCACATTTCTTTGGATGCAGCCCAGGATGCCACTGGCCTTTTGGGCTGCCAGCACACACCACTGGCTCCTATCCAGCTTTTCATCCACCAGCATCCCCCAGATCCTTTTCTGCTGGGCTGCTTTCTAAACCCTCATCCCCCAGCCTGTACTGGTAGTGTGGATTGTTCTGAACCAAGGTACAGGACCCTGCACTTGGTCTTGTTGAACCTCCTGGGGTTCACCTGGGCCCAGCTCTCTGGTTTGTCCAGGTCTTTCTGGCTGACATCCCATCCCTCTGGCTTATTGACAGCACCACTCAGCTTGGTGTCACCTGCAAACCTGCTGATGGTGCACTTAGTCCCAAGGTCTATATTATGGATGAAAATATTAAACAGTACAGGTCCTAGTACAGACCCCTGAGGGACACCACTTGTCACTGGTCTCCATCTGGACTTCAAGCCATTGACCACAACCTTCTGTATGCAACCATTCAGCCAATTCCACTGAACAGTCCATCACCAAATCTGTATCTTTCCAACTTGACAAGTAGGGTATTGTGGAGGACCATGGTAAAAACCTTGCAGAAGTCCAGGTAGATCACATCCATAGGTCACCCTGTGTCCATGGATGTAGTTACCCTATCACTGGAAGCCACTAGGTGTGTCCTTCTAGGAGGATCTGCTCAATGATCTTGCCAAGCACAGATGTGAGGCTGTGACAGGTCAGTAGTTCCTAGGATCCTCCTTACCACCCTTCTTAAAAATAGGTGTAATGTGTCCCTCCTTCCAGTCCCCAGGGACTTCTCCTGACTGCATGGCTTTTCAAATATCATGGAGAGTGGCTTGGTGACTCCTTCTACCAGTTCTCTCAAGACTCTGGGAGGGATCTCATCAGGTCCTATAGACTTGGGTACATTCAGGATCCTCAAGTGGTCGTGAACCTGATCTTCACATAGAGGTCCCCACCTTGTGATTTTTGTTGGTGTATGTAGAGGAGGGTGCATGCTTTGACTATACCAAAAACACAGAAAGTTATTACAGTTCAAGTCAAGCTGTCTGAGAGAAAACTAAAATCTCATGACTGATGCTAATGATCCATGGAGGATGAAGGTTGGTGCACGTTATCTCTGTATCCAGTTGGAGCAGTCTCTGAAGTGATTTAACCACTGAAATGCACTCTTTTTTTGTTCGGGAGCAATCCTACTCTGTAGTTGTTAACATGCCAGTTGTGTCTTTGATGTTTTAAAACCCAACAGGACACCAGGCCAGTCAGTGGGAACCTGTCCTCCTTTGGGAATGAGGCTGCAGAAGTTTTTGGCTGCTTATCTCATGCTTCTTCCAGAAGAAGAAAAGGGTATGTTTCAATATCATAGTTGTTTTTGGGGGTTTTTTTGCTTGTTTGTTTTTGTTCGTTTTTTTTTTTTTTTTAGATAAAAATTCCAAATAAAAATCACAGACCTGTTTTCCATGTTGTATAAATATTTACCACTGTTTTTATACATTACTTGAGATAAAAAAGGAGTAGTTCTCCTTGTAATGGTGAAGTTGCCAGAGAAGAGAGGTCTTCAGAGGTTTTGAGGGGTGCTGCAGTATTAAACTACAAATTTGTTTTAGGGGCAGGCTTACTTTTTTATTAAAAAAACCCCAAAAGGTGATCAGCATTTTCAGATTCTTCTTTCTTTATTTGTCAGCACAGATAACCCTGTGCAGAGCAAAATGTTTGGAACTATTCTTTTTTGGCTTTGTGAATTTTGGAGGGTTTCTGTTTGTGATTTTTGGTTCGGGTTATTTTCTTGGGGTTTTTTTAACCCATCTGCCACACTTTGCCATTCAAAAGAGTGAGTCCAAGTGCTGAAGAGGAAGCTGAAGAGTTCTTTTATTGTGAGGTTGGATGAAGAAGGAATTTCTGAGATTGAGCCTACATGAACAAAGGAAAGAGCAGCTTTTGACAGAATTTAATATGTGGTCTGATTTAATAGGAATTGTTGCTGTCTTGTTGAGTCTTACTTTGACCATGCCCCCATCCATCAAACTGGTAGAATCACTGTATACTTGGGTGTCATCACAAGGGCTGAGTACCAGCTTAAAAAAGCTTAAAAAAGACATTGTCTAGTGCTCATTGTCTAATGCAGATCCCCAAAGCCAAAATCAGGTTTATTTTTTTGTTGCATCCTTATCCTGACAGACTTAACTTGGAATGTGCCTTTTTTCATTGAAATAACTAAGAAATTATTGTTTTTTAGAAATGATCGCAGAAATGATTTAGAAATATTGGGGTCTGTGTCATTTAAATGCACTTGAGAACAAGAAATCACTCTGGATGGTTTGTTTTGTTTAATTTAAGGCAGTTTCCTGTTAAAATTTATTCAGAAGATGACAAGCAGACACTGGTGTGCTGTTCCCATTTTATTTCTTTCCATGGCTCTGGCAAATATCCCTGCATGTAAAGTGCTGGGCACTGAAGGACTTCATGCTTTAAGGTAAAATATATGTTCTTACAGACTTCTTTCAAATAAATTGAATTGCCAGAACTTCATTCATGTTTGTTACTTCAAGGAGGAGGTGATGGTTGTGCATGGGAGGATTCTATCTCCTTTATGTCCAATTCACAGAAGAAAGCAATTTAAGAATGGATGTTTTATAACACTGTGTGACTTTAAAAAATCAGTATTTTGTATTTCAGTCCCTTGTCATCACTTTTTTTTTTTTTTTTCCCCATATTATATCATTTGGTCTTCCATAATTCCTAACTGTTATCTATCAAACTTCTTTCTTTTCTAATTGTATTAAAAATTTACTTCATGGCAGTTGAGGCTATATTGGGAGACAGCCCATAAAACTGAAAAACTTGTAAATAAAGGGCTAAGTTCTTGGCATGTGCAATGTCTTTAATCACACCTGTATGTTCCTAAGTATCCACTTTCTCTTTCTAGAGCCACTAAAAACCAGTAATTATTCCAGTTGAATCAAATCTGAGCTTTGAATTAAAATCTTATTGGTGGTTGAAGGAATATTGGATAAAAGTAATAAAGTGAGACACTCCTCTGCTGATAAAAGTCTACAAAAAAAATGAAAGAAAACGTCAAGAGTGAGGATTTTATTACTGTATTTGTTACAGTTAGCAATGCAAATATTAGTTTGGAAAGAGGTGATCCTGGGGATTGTTCCTTCAGTTGCCTTTGTTCTACATTGCCTCCTCCTGCTTACTTGAGTTTTAATACCATATTTTGAAAGTACATTTAGTAGTCAGCTTGGTTCTGTGTTTGATGCTGTCCCATCAGGTAGTGATTGTGTAATACACACAATATTAGTAGAATATGTTTGTTAAAGGCAATCTAATGTATTTTAAGTGGTTAATAATTGGTAAATACATGAAAATGTCTTAAGTGTGTGTTTTCTGCAGCATACTTTCCCCTTTGCAGGGATGTCCTCCAGTGCACTATGATTACACATCAGATTTTGTTGCGTGGAGCTGCTCAGTGCTATCTCCTTCAGGCAGCTTTGCATTTGACAGATGTGGTGAGTTTGGTTTGTTGGTTTTTTTTTTAATTCATTTTCTGGTGTAATACAAGTACACTAACACAGCATAAGCAGTATTAAAAAATTCCTAAATACAGCATGGAACAACTGATTTTGCTGCACCTGCAATTTTTTTAGTGACTGAAAAATTGTGTAATATAACTATCAGAATGCTTCTCTTAGCTTCTAGCTTTAATAACTTTATTTTTCATTATCTTTTTTATTTTTTTATGTGTGGTTTTCATGTATCAATTATGGAACAGTATCCTATTATCATATCTACTGTATAAACTTAGATTTTAAATGGACTTTTCTGAAATACCTCAGAGAATAAAAGCATTCATAACACCAAAATGCTAAAGCTGCCATTAATGTTGAAATAGGAAGACCTTAATATTCATGGATTTGGCTGTCTTATAAGGCACTTTCATTCTAGATGAGGAAACTGCCTTTCATGTTCTGTGCTGTGTCCTTAACTTGTCTTAGCAGGATTTCCTTTTGGAAATAGGGAAATAATTTGCTGTAGCCACTCTTACTCATTTATGTGCATACAAAAGGTGTCATCAGTGCATAGCACTATTCTTCTGGTCATTCATTACCCTTCAGATAGATATTAATACTTGGAAAAATGAAATTGGGTTCCATGGTGATGTTAAATTGGTCCAAAAGATGGCAAAAATATGTCAGTCACAGAAAGGAAAGTTCAGTTTCTTTTTTCTGAAACTGCCTGTTGACAGCAAACCTACTGAGTTGTTATATAGATGTTCTCTGTTGTCTATTGTGTTGGTAACTATTTTATCTTAATTGATTTCTTCAGGAGAAAGTGTCCCTTCCAGAAGTTGCAAACTTTCTTCTGTCCCTGAGACCAGAGGAGTCCCTCAGGAGAGATACTCTGTTATGGATGGAGGTGAGAACTGAAGCTGGTTCTGTGTTCATCAGGCATTTTTAATACCTATACCAAAACATGTTTTAATATTGCTCATTTTTAGGTAATATTTAATTTATTTATTAGTTATTATATAAATATTTAAATAGCTGGGTACTTTTGCAATAGTACATTCTGGAATTTCTGGATGTGAAATCCTAGTGGATTTGTTTCTCTTGAAAGCTATGATTATTTTTATTTATGGATTGATTTAAATATAGAGGGGTTAAAGTCAACCCTAAACAAATTATTCAGCAGGTTCAACATGGAAGAATTCTAAGTGATTGAAAATAAAGTGAGGTAGCTGGTGAGAAAAATAAGACTTCTGTCTTTATGCAGAAATGATCAGTTTTGCAGAAGAAAAAAGCTCTGTTTTGAGGCTGAGGTTTTCCTGAACTCTTTCAGAGCTGTTACACCCCAGTTCATTGTGTTTCCTGGAGTTTATTTCAATTTTGCAGCTGTTAGTTGTAACTGTATTGAAATGTGAATCAGAATCTGGTTGTACTCAGACCTCTGGTCCTTAAGAGACTTCTGTGTTTACATCACACTCCTGGTCTTCTGCCCCCTTTGCCAAGATGATGGGACCTAAACCTGCTATTTGTAAACCTGTAGTAGCACCTGTAGTAGCACCTGTAATCTTTCCCATCAGGAATCCATGCTCAGTCTTCCAGGTGGTTGGTAAAATGATGGAGAGAGTGCAAAGCAGGGCACATTATGGAGTCCACAGAGGCACAAATTTGCCTTCTTTCTATACTTTTATTAAAGATACCAGGTGGATGTAACATACTCAGTTAAAGCTGCTCTTGCTCATCAGATTTATGGGCAGTCTGTTCTCTGTATTTTATGTATTCTCCTTGTGGCAATTTCCTTCTCAATTCTGCTCAACTATTTTTTGCAAAATTATCATTTGATGGAAAAGAGCCCTACTTTCTAAGTTTGTTTTATCCTTAGAAGAACAGTCTGCTGGTATGGTGTGTGTTTCCTCTTCTTCTAGTTCTGGATTACTATCCAAAATAATGTGCATCCAGAAACTCTCTAAATGGGCCTAAATAATTGTGTTAAGAGCAGCTTCTGGCTTGCATGTTGTTTGGATGAACCCAGCATGACAGGGTAATAGCAGAGGGAAAAATGTACCTGTACCAATTGTACATTTAAAATTTCCAGAGGATGTGTGCTTTATGTCCTTGCAAGATGCAAAATGCCATGGAAGAGCCTTCAAGAAGAAATCTTTTCATATATAGGAAATGCCAGAGCCAATTGAATGCATAGCAGTATTGTTGTATTGCTATAGTTGGATAGCAATGTAATGATAAAAAAGTATTTTTTGTGTAGTGCCCTTTTGTTGTGTGTCCTCCACTTTGGATTCTATTTTATTGATTTTTGGTATAAAAGTTTTTTTAAATCAAAATATGCATCTCTCACTGGGCAACACGTTGCTGTGGGAAGTCCTTTTGAAATAACAAAAAGCAAGACTTGTAAAAATTCCCTTAAGAGGTGTTTGCTTGTTCTTATATTGGTACCAATAATAATTTGGGGGCATTCCAGAGCAACCTTTTTTGATGTTAATTAGAGGGGAATTGTCTCCTGAGCCCCAAGGCAGAGACAGTTAATAGCTGTCACTGTGTGGATTTGCTGATGTTAGAGTTTGTTTTTAAAGTGCTTTAGTGTACTGTTATTTTAGTAGTGTCTGTAAAGAGCTGTCATGTATGGTTAAACAGTAACATCCTGGTTTTAATTTAGCTTTGCAGATGGTTGCAAGTGAATGACAGGGGCTTCAGAAAGTCAATGAATTCTGAACATCAAGAAATATTATGTCAGTATGTACACAGCCTGGTGGGAAAGTACCTTAAGACACCACCATCTGAAGGTAAGTTAAATGTTTGTTAAAAATTTATCTTAAAAATATCTTTATATAAAAATCTACAAAAATCCTTTGGATTTAGAAAGAGCTCTATGTAATTCCATGGCAGACATCTGGTGTTTCACTTTTACATGTGGTGTTTGTAGTTTGCTGGTTTGATGTAAATCTTGGCTTATAAGCAGCTCTGAGGAGGGAAAAAATAATCAGCCATATCCAGCTGCATGAACTGGACCTCCAAATTCTGTTGTTTTTCCTAAATTCCCAAGGCCAAAAATACACCAGTCAAAAAACCTAAAGCCAGCTTATGTACTCTCTTAAGTAACAGTTTTCTAGGCATGCTGTAGTCCTGCATAAAAGATAGATGAAATGTTCTTTTTATTTCATTTTGATTGAATAGTTTTAGTTCTTCATATAACTTTTAGCTGCTCAAAATCACAACTCATGTTTCTAATGAAGCATATGTTATTGATTAACTTCATTTGCATAAGGTAATGTACTTATAAAAGCAACAGGAAAGTCTGTTGGGAGCTGCTATGTAATACAACACATTGCCTAAAAATTATTTCAGCATAGAGGCTAATGAGATAAATCTCTGAGGTGTAAAGGAAAAACAGTTGTGTTTGATTTTTGTATCTAGACAAAAGAATACAAAAATTTAGTAGTCATGTTCTTGTTAGCATTGGTTGCTTTCATGCTACTGATTTATTTTAATTCGTTATAAACCCAAAAGTTTTAAGAATTAATATGAAGGTATTTTTTTTTAAGTACTGTGGAAACCTTAAAATATCTTTAATCAGGAGAAAATTGCTTTATGCCTGACTGGTTTGAAGCTAAGCTTGTTGCAACAATGATTCTATTGGCTGCAGATGTGGAGCAGATGAGGAATGAGTATAGGTAAGTAAGCAAGAGTTTATTTTACATTTCTTTCTTTTCCCTCCACTCCTGCATATCTGGCAGAAGCCTGATCAAGTCAGGAAGTTCTCCATTTCTCTCTGTCATGGCTTTTCTCATGGTTTAGCAGTCTGGGTGGACCAAAAGCCAGAGGACAGAACTTCTCTCTATTACCCCCCTCTCCACCCTCCCAAGGGAGGAGTGAGGATGAAAGACTTAAAAATTGGATATTAAAACTGAAACAGGTTTCACAACAGGGAGAAGGCAGTAACACATGGGACAAGGAACCAAAATACAAATATGTAAATATTTACATACAACCTGGGCTTGATGGCTGCAGGGATGGGTGCCTGAGGGGCCCTTGTGCCAGGGCCAACTCAGGATGGGGCTCTACAGCTCTTTCCAGCACCCTCTGGGTGTGGATTTTGGGGAGCTGATGGTTAAAGGAGCACAGGGGAACAGCAGTGAACCAAGAAATGGGTGAGAGAGAGGAGAGGCTGCTGATCTGCTTGGCTTTTGTAGAGTATGGGCAGGAAATTGGGGGTGAACATTGATCCCTTAAGGTCCTGAGATCCTCTTCTTTAGTTCCTTGTTCTGCTACCAAAATTTATCCTGGTCCACTCAAACTATGCCAACTTTTGCTCATCCTGATGATGCCTCAGACCTTGTCCAACTCTCACTACAAACATCCTGGGTCATATTTCTAAAGAAACTTCATTGACTTGGAAACCTGTGTCCTGTTTATTTCCATAAGGGTCTTCAGCACTTAAAGGCAGATACTCAGAAGAAGACTTTCTTTTTTTAATTTTTGTTTTTGTGTAGTGGAAAAAGCAACATAGAATGGATTGAACTAGAGACTTTCTTGAACCCTCTTCTGGATGTCTTGATGAAACTTGGCAGTAATGCTTACATACCAACACTGAAAACAGATAAAAGCCTACAACTTCTCTTGAAGTTATTGCAGAGTTCCCATAAACAAGATGGTTAGTGATATCTTCAGTATACTCTGTCTTATATTAATTATAGTCCAACTAAAACTAAGGCAATTAATGTTTTAAGGCTATAGCCTTAAGTATATTGTCAAATATATTGTCAAAGTATTACTAGCCTAGAAATGGTAAATGTAAAAGTTGACCATCTGGCATATCTGTTGCAAAACTGAGCTGTGGGTCCAGTCCTACAGGAGCTATTTAACCATAGCTTTTTTTTTTTTTTTTTTTTTTTTTTTTAAATGAAGGTGTCCGAAGGACTGGGCAGTGAGAACGTGGAAAGTCCCTGAGGAAGCAATTGTTACCTATTAGGGTTAGATTAGCAGTTAATTAAAATGTGGAGAATGTGACCTTATTACAAATATTTATAGGCTTATTCTGTGCCAATGTAAGGATTCCATAAATCATTCAGACATCAAAAAGCCAGCACAGAAACCCAGCCTAACCTGCTTAGTGCTCCAGATTCAGCCAGAGCCTGCCCTGGGTGCATAAAGTGTTTCTTCTAGGTGCATTTTTTTCTGAGTTAACTGGTAGATACTTCAGGATGCCTCTGGTTATCTCACAGTATTAGACTTGGTTGCAATAGGCATGTTTAGGTCACTTATTTCAATGAAAAAGCAAGAGGGGAAGAGGTGTCTGCTTAGGCACAAGGCTGATAATCTGACTGTCTGGGATTTTTGGTCTCCCACAGATTCAGCTTTTTAACTTGTAGACCTTTCAGGAGAATCTCAACAAAAGCTATGGAGTCCTTAATACTTTTATTTAACTTGGTTGTTTTGTAACCAGAAAAGATCTATAATTTTTTTTTTTCCTGAGAGCAAGTGAAAAATTGCATTACTTTTGTAAATTAGGATGCTGAACTAGCACAAGAGGGATCTTGGCATTTGGTTTCTACTTCCCCAGATTTTTTGGAGATTTTTATTTTATTTTTAATAACATAAAATGTAAGAACAGTTTTGAAGAAGAAAGGAAAGCTTGCAAAACCAAAAATAATAACAATTGGGAAATATTTAAGAATAATAGGAATAGAATAGAATAGAATAGAATAGAATAGAATAGAATAGAATAGAATAATATGGATAGAATAGGATATATTCTAGCCTATAGAATAGGCTGCACTGCATGCTGAAAGCCATAGCATTTTTTTGCACGTTTTGCTGTCTGTACTCTTGTTAGACTTTAACAGTAATTATATGCTAATGACTTTTTTGGTAGTATTACAGAGCCCTGAGTAGTGACTTGAATTTGGCTGTCTGATGTGTTTATGTAAAGAATTTCTGAATTTTAATTGCAGGAGTTAGATTAGTGATTTGAGACATAATGGAATGTGGTGATAACCTGACATAGTTAAACTTTGTTCTAAATAAATTAAGCATTAGAAATGCAGTCCAGGGAGCTCTTTTAAGAGAAGATTGGAAGTGCAGTAAGTACAATATAGATCTGAAATATCTGGAAATACATTCTTTTATATTTCTGCCTTTTGAAGGTCTTTCACTTCATGACAATTTCGCTACATAAAATCTAAGTCAGGGTCAGCCTCAGAAAAAATCCAGCAGAGTAACTCTGGGTAACTCTTCTACATACTGAAACTAAAAATAACTGATATTTTAGAACAGGGTGGTCATGCTGAGCATGTTACCTCAATTTTCATATTGATAAGTTATTTCTTTGCCTTTCAATTAGCCCTTGCCTGTGAAACACAGATTGGAGCACACTTGTGGTTAAATTTGTTTTACTAGAGTGACCTACTCTCCATGTGTGATTTTGTGTTATTTTGTGACATGCTATGCACATGTTATACTTTTAGCCAAGCTCTTCCTTAGAGAAAGTGTTGCATTTCCTGTGTTTTATTTAGTCTGATGCCAGGAAGCTATTTGGCTGAAATCTTGTAAGATTACTCTATATCCAAAGCTGGATTGTTTCTAAACAGACAAAACCAAACCCAACCAAACACCAGTTTTCACTCCTGTACAAATTACAAATGGTTAACTGCATTTTTATTGCATACAATAATTGCTGGGTATGGAAACTTCTGTATTAAAAGGTAAGTTCAGTAATAAACTGTCCAGAGGATTGAGAATACCATGAAAGTATTTGCTAGAAGTTGCAAAATTTGGTCTTCTGGTGTTGGGTGAGTTTTGGTCCACTAATTCATGATAGGGTTCAGGAAATAATATCATCTGGTTTGGTTCAGCCCTATGGCTTAGAGTGCTGAAGAGTAGGGAACTATTTTAATGTAGTCTTTGGTGTTTACATACTTACTACTGTATAACTTTCACTCTGTAACTTAATTAAATCTGCATGATCTAATTAATTTCTGTAGCCAAGGTGTATCTCTGTATGTTAATACTGATTTTTTTCCTTTTTACACAGATGGGGTAATGGTTTTTATCCTGAAGTCTCTACTGACACCCATGGAGAGTATTCTTCAATTTCTTCTCCGCCGGCTTACTACAAATGAGTTGAACACTGTAAGAAGTCACTAGGAAGCATTCTTTGGTGTGGTTTAAATTGCTAACTTGATTTACCAGTGTTCCTAGCTTTCCAATCAAATCTATAAACACCTAGAAAGTAAATTTGTTAATTTAGTAAGGACTTTATTTAGATAGACTATTGGGAAGAAGGGACGAGACCAGGGGAGTTTGAAAGGAAGAGCCAACTGTAGCAAGGAGATGGACAAAGTGTAAAGTGGCATTTTTTGAAGTGGCTGTTTGGCTTCTACCCTGATTGTTACTGATGGTTTCCTTTCTTTCCAGTAATTATTTTAATGCTTCAGTTTACCTTTGTTTCCTCCTTTTTAGGTTGGTGATCTGGATCGTTGTGATCTGTATTTAGATCTGATTCGAGAGATGGTGAATTTGGGCTTGAAAGTCACCTGGGAGAAAGCACAATCCCTCAAAAATTTCATTTTGTGCCTGGCAAATGCATCTATTCGTAATCTTCAGGAGAGAAATTGTGAAGAGGTAATTTAACATTATTTACGACAGTAAATATGAGTGTAAACCAAATCAGTAAATACTGCTTTAAAAAAATAAGTTGAAAATAGTTTAGTTTTAGTTATATACCATTTAGATTATATATAAGATACTGTAATTACAACTTAGTGTACAAATAATTATATTTTTATTATATTTGTAACATAATACATTAATGTAAACTTACTGAAGAATAAAATAGGACCAAGGTTGTGTGAACATGCATGTGTGTGTGTATCTATCCTAACACATACTTGTCCTTGGTTGGGGATCAGAGTTACTGAGGAAGTTACTGTGAAATGAAAATGTTCTTTCTGTTCGTGATATGTTGAATTTCCAAGCTAGAACATAAAGAGAAAAAGAAATTGCAGAACTCAACTTTGGCTTTTTCATTTAATTATGCTCATTATTCCATGGATGTATGTATGAGGCTAGTATATCTGAGACAGATGTATTTTCAAAAGGTAAAGAAACACTATCTTCTACTAAAGGAGTTTATTTAAATGAAGATTTGTTGGGCAGTATTATCTTTGGTATTTTATAGGTAGAATTGTTGCTTAAAATCAGTTAATAACACATTTAAAAGTTTATAAGCATTTGATTAGCTAGGTTTACTTACCTGAGAAAATGAAGAGCAAGACTTCATTTTTATTTTTCCTTTGGTTATGTGAATTATGTGTTCCAATGTGAACATTTTATGGTTCAAACTTAGTGTTTATTTGGGACATTTACCAACATCTCTTGAACTCAGTGGAATTATGTTGTTATGATGATTTCTTCAGCTGCACACAGAGTACATCTTCAGTTTAATAAGAAAAAAGGAAATGCTGGGCAATTACAGATGAGAAAAATATTTTCTGCACTATAGATAGCTGAAAGTCACTCTATGTAAATAGTATTGAGCTTTTACTATTATTAGGGACCTCTACTATTGCCTTTTTTGTAGGTGTTGTGACCTTTTAGCCTCTTGGAGCAGTTAAATTGTCACATTTCAAATTTTAACTACCTTATTGCATTGGGTTTCTCACTGTGTGAACCTGATCCTTTTTCTGATTCCTGCCCAGCAATATTTCTTAACCAGTGCCTGGCAAGACAGAAAGAAGTGTTCCATCACAGACAAGCCAGGTGCCTGCACTTAAGGAGTAATTTTGCAAGGTTTATTCTGTCTTGTGATTAATTGCACTTGAGGCATAGGGTAAGAAATTAGGAAAGGAGAAGGATACAGAGTTGCTACCACAGGATGTTTGATGTGATACAAATAAGAGTATTATCAAATGTATTAGTAGCTTATTTGTACCCTGTTAGAAGAAATCCCTGCATGCTTGTTTATGTATTTTTTTATTTTAATTAGGAGCCAGCACTTAAGGATCAAATTAAGAAGGTGTCTAGCATGGCTTCACTTACAGTAGTTTGTGAGATGATGGGTCAGATTCCTGAAGCACACCTTGTGGATGCTCTGAGGAGATTTATTTCCTGTTGGCCATTCAATGAAGTGTTAAAGAAGCCATCTCATACTGCAGAAAGTAGCAGGTAGGTCTGTGCTACAGCTTCAGTAATTCTCCAGAATAAATCTGATTAGCAGGGAGCAGTAATTAAGATGCTGGCTTTTCTTTTGATAACTGTTAATCTGTTAACTTTTTTTTTTTATATAAGGTAAAAATGAAGAATGTTCAACACAAACTATTCATTTGGTTGCTCTTTTGACTTAACATTCAGGTTTTAGAAAAGTAAAGCAGCTGTAATGGATCAGACCTAAGGTTCTTTTGCTCAGTCCTCTGGTGCTATGAAGCTGTAATTTGAACATTGCTGATGCCAGCTTAAGTATAAATACACTGCACAGACCCATAGCATGCAGGCCAGCCAATTTAGATTCACTGAATACTCTCCCAGATGTTTGGCTAGTGAGGCTGCCTGAGCTCAGAACTGATTTTTTTTTTTGTGTGTGTTTGTGTCTGCAAAAACTTTATTTCTAATTTTCTCTTCGACGAACTTGTCCAGTATCCCCTTGAGCCTGTGTGTAAATTGTAGCATCTTGAAGAAGTGAGTTTATATACTTCAGGTGTTCCTGGTGGAGTGGGAATGTGCAGGAGAAGTTAATACAATATATATCCAAGAACAATATTTTCCTTACAGCTCATGTGAAGAGACAGCATCTCAAGGATGGGGCAGGATTGTTGCACGCTACGTCCGGGACCAATGGATTTGCCTTCGTTTCATTTTAAATTTATTTCCAACTCTGTCTCAAGGGAATGAAGACAATTCAGAAATACTATCATCTACAGCTGAAAAGTCAATAAAAATTCTAGAGCTGGCACTAGAAGCCTTAACTATTCTTCCTTCAGACCAAGTTTTACCTGTGTTTGCCTGCATGAAAGTCCTTGTTCCCAAGGTAAAATACAAAACAGCTGCACAATATTATTAGTTTTGGGGGTGGTTTTTGTCAAAGGTAACCATTCTGTCTTTTTGTTTTCAGCTTCTGCAGTCAGCAGAGTCTCTCTGCATAGAAGCATTTGATTTGGCTTGGAAAATCATATCCTCTTTGAGCAACACACAGCTAATCTTTTGGTCCAATCTAAAAGCTTTTGTTCAGTTCATCTTTGACACTGAGGTTTTAGCTGTTGCTGCAAGAGCAAAGGGTCAAGCATATGAAAAAATTAAAGAGGTCAGTTTAAAAATTCTTCTTTAGGAAGTGGACAAAAATGTTATCCTGATCTGAAAATGTGTTTTACTTTTTTTTTCCTTTTTTCAGCTATTGTCTTTTGGTCCTTATTTTGTTTTTACATTATGCACCTACCCCTGAATATTTTGTTCAGGATTTGCCACCTGAACTCTCACAAACTATTAACATTCTGGACAAATTATTCCTTTATCTAATAGTTTTTTATTACTACTTCTAAAATAATCCTAGGGTTTTTTCTGTTTTGTTTTTTTTTTAGCTTCTGAACTAAAATCAAATCAAATTCAGTTATCTAATTTCTCATCAGTTAAATATTTGTGCCAAACAGTCCACAATGACTGCAACATATTTACCAGAACAATAAATACATTGTAAATTAGTTACCAGTATAGATGTGTGCTTCCTCTTGTGCTCTCATGTGCTGCATTGCAGAAAAATTGCATTAGGAAGGGCTGCAGTTTTGCCTTGGAGTCATCATAATGAGCTCTGTCCTGGTGTCACTCTCATAACTGTAAATATCAAACACATCAGCTTTGTTTCCAGCCCAGACCCTACAAAATTATTTTGCAGTAAAATATAGAAAACCTGACACTTCTTAGCCAGTTAAAATTGCAGTGACATCTCTGTGTTACCCTTTAGTATCTTAAAAAAAATAGCCCCATTTGTTTTCTCTTTCTGTTTAATAGAAAACTTCCTTCAAATGAATGTTACTGTCATCTATTTTAAACAGTAGGTAACACTTCTTGATGTGGACCCAAACCAAAATGAGACATAAAATGGTAAAATTCAGTTCTAGGAATCCTTTAGGTTTGTTTTTTTTAATGAATATCTGTAATGGCTAATTGTATGCTCAGTGTAGCAGGTTTTGAAATTTGTTTTTTTTTTTTTTTTTTCTTTGATCCTGAAATTTGTTGCAATTCTTACCAATGACTGTCTTAACTTCAGTGTTACTATTCCAAGCCTTATCTAAAGATGTGTTTTGCCCATGTTGAGAGTCTGGAGCCCTGTGTGACAGCTGTGCCATTGTCTGCAGTGGGACATTCCATGCCAGCAGGCACCCAGGAGCTAATGAAGGTCTCCTACCCCCACCCAAGGGCATCTGCTCGAGCCACCTTCTGCCCCTTCATAAGAAAATGAAGAGAAAGCTCCCAAGCAAGTGTCTCCTTCTGTATATTCTTATTGCACCCCTTGGCAGTCTCTGTTGCCATTGACCCCTTGTGCAATGGCTGAGTAGTTTTAGCTGGAGAGAAAGAAAAAATGGAGCTGCCCAGTTCTGCTTTGTCACAGAAGCATGGTTTGAATTTTGTCTATCACAGTGCACTCTGTCTTTCCAGTAAGAGGAGTTAGAAGGGATGGAACAAAGGGGTAATTTTTGAGTTAAAAAAAAAAAAAAGGGGGATGATTGCTGTGGTAAAACCCAGAATGGCTTCTGCAGAGGTGCCCAGAGCACTGTGTTCTTAGGCTTCATTTCTTCTGCTGCTTTTCTTCTTTGTGACTCATTAAAATTGTGCTAGAACATCAATATCTTACATTTATTTTGTGGGTGCTGGACTTTTACTGTGTTAATGAAACAATTGAAATATGCACCAGGATTTTGAGAAATACTCAGTAAATGTCCTGATGTTCAAGTTTGGAATTATTAGGGAAGTTGCAATGTTTTTCTCTTCATTAAAAGAAAAGTTGGAGTTTGTTGTAAAATGTTTCTAGGGTGCTGGGTTTTGTCATTTTGTTTTCTTTTCCAAAATTGTTTCTTCAGAGTTGAGTTCCAGGATTTCAGCTTAGGCTCTTTCTTAGCTTCTTGGTGCTTTAAGCCTCAGCAGTTCAGAGTCACTTTCTCTATAAAAAGGAGTCAAAGAAATGTCATGTTGTCAGAAGTATCACTTTGGAGCAGGGAAGAGAAGAAGCTTTGTCTTGTAAGAGCCTACTGGAAAACCATTCCCATGGACAGCTCTTAATTGGTGTTGTCTAAAAAGGAATTTACAAAAAAAACAAAAAAAACCCACCTCATCATTTTGAATCTCCCTGTCCTCTCCCAAATGCTTGTAATTTCTTGAATAAAATTATGTTGTAACTGGAATTTACTCTTGCACTTAACCTAATGAAGGGATTAGGGAAGGAAAATTTTGGGGATGTTTTCCTTGTTTTGTTTTTCTCCTTTTTGGAGAAGTCCTAGATAGCTGTTTCATATATCTCAAATATACTCTGCTCAATGACAACAAAAAAAATACAAAGACCTTTTTCTGCTTTAACTCAAATATGAACTTCCAAACTTTTGATTTCAACATGAATGTAATCCTTATTAAAAGAAGAGAATTAGTGAGATGGCTTCCTATGGAAGGAATTTTGTTTGATTTTCTTTTTTTTTTTCTCATAAATGGCTAACCAGGTTTGTCCTCACAGAAATAAGCTCAGGTGCATTATTCCAGATAACAGGTGATTCATGTGAAGGATCTGGTGTTCTCCTCCTCTAAGCAAAGATCAGTTCTAACTTCTGTGAACAGAAACATGAACTGGGGCACTTGTTGCCCTCTCACCTGCTCTTAGAATCAAAGAATTATAAATAGGTTGAAGATAGAATAATACCTAGAATAATATCTATTTTAGCAGGTCTGGTCTCCACCTGCATCCTAGATCTGCTCAGGTTAATGCTAATAATTCCAGTGCTTCTGAAAACTGGATTCTGAGTCTTTTATTTCTTCTTTTCAGATAATTTTCAAGCTTATAGATATGTCTGCCACAAAGACTGGAGTCTTCAATGTAGTCCTCACTCATTGCTGTCAATCTTGGATATTTCCCCTTGTTAATGAGAGAAGTGCCTTGACAAATCCTTTCTTAAATGCTGGAAATTATTGTGAACTTATCACTGAGGCTTGTGTCTTTGGAACTGTATTTAGGAGAGACCAAAGGTATTTAAAAAAAAAATAATCTTGTTTTATTATTTTTGTTACAATTTTATGCACTTTGTTTTCTTTTAGAAATAATTATTTAAATAACTGTTGCCTGCTGTTCTTCTAATTTTGTTGCTTTGTCTCCTTTCACCTGTGAAGACTTATCCAGGATGTGCATGCCTTCATAGAAAGTCTTGGAGAAAAATGTGCAGCAAATGTTGTTACAGAAAGGTAATGATTTTGAGGAGACATCTTAAAATATTTGGTCTGAATTGTGTCTTTGTTATGATTGATGCCACACTAGGAAGGATGCTGGTTTTGAAGTCAATTTCTTATTAGTATTCATAATCTCCTTAAATATTGGTAAAGGGTGTACATCACACTGCATTAATAATTCAAATACAAAAATGTTGAGTAATTTCAGGAAAATATCTCCCATTTGTTAACTTGACTGGAACTGAAGTAGCTACTTCCTCATTTTTAACCTCATAAAAATAAGACTTTTCCTCATCATTGTAGACCAGAGAGCTCAGAAACCTGGGTTCTTGTGCAGCCAGAAGAGGAGCTTGACTTTTTAGCATTGGTTTCAGTTCTTTTTAAGTTGCATACTTGACAATTGGTTCTGCCTGCAGTTCTTGAAAGGGGAGCATCAGCTGCTTGATCAAACTTTTATTGTGGCTTCACTCCCACCTTTTATTCAGTGGAAAAAAAGTCAGAGAAACTGTCTGTGCTTTGGGTTAGGGTTAGTAGCTGCTAAAACCTGAGTTTCTAATGTATTGCTGCTGGTTCTGGTTTAATACTCTCCAGTATTTTCTCCCAAGAAGTCAGTGCTTTCCAGATGTCTGGAAAGTTGTGACAGTCCATGGCAATGTGGTGTTTTTTAACCTATTATGTCATTAATTCTACTCCTGGCATTAATTATTCCAGATGTCCCTGAGTAATTAATAGCAATCAAGTGTTTTGAACTACAATATTTGAACACAACTGTAAGCATTAATTAGTTGTTACAAGATTACAGTTAACAAATTTTTTAAATAGAAAATTACTTTAAATACTAAGATGCTACTGAAGACCTTCAGGTAGAAAGAGATTGAACAGCCCTTAAAATTGTGGGCTTGAGTATTTGCATATTGTCTCACTACACACAACTTGTTCAAGATGATGTTTGGTGCTTTTTTATAATTTAGGAAATGCTCTTTATGTCTGAACAAGTAGAGTTTGATTTTTTTATTTTATTTTTTTTCATATTTTACAGTACATTTCGAGATGATCACTACGTCCGGGTCTGTGCAATTAAATTCCTGTGCTTGTTGGATGGATCAAATACCTTGCATAAGACATTCATGGAAGACATTTTCATCAAGCTGCTTGATAAAGTAAACTTCATTTCTCTTGGTATATAAATGTGGTGGTAGTACAGTTATTAAAACACAAATTGTTTACAGTTGACAGGATGTATTTACAGCTTTTATGTAGCCTGTCTAGATTTGTCCAGTAATTCACTTTATGAATAGAATCAAAGGAGAAGGTTGGGGTCTGATTTTCACTTGTGTTATGCATTGGCACCATTGTAAAGTCAGTGGTAAATTACTACAGCTGTAAATTACTAGAGTGGTAAATTACTACCCATGCAATTCTGGAGCTAGAGGATGCTGCTTTTGTCTGAAGAACAAGAAATGGGTGATCCTTCAGTCCTGCCTAAGAGTGCTGAATATGTGTTGTGACATTAATCAAGTAGGAAAAGTGATTTCCTTACTTGCTTAAATATGAAGTGTAGACATGAAAAAATAAAGTGTATTTGCATTTTAATATTAATACAGTACTGGTATCACCAAATAGTTTTTTTTTTTTAAAAAATTGAGGCAATAGTTTTGAATTCCCTGTATTTTGAATGCCAAAACAGAGTGTGTAAGGAAAGAATCTCAGCTATATGAGAACATGAATTTTAAATCTTGCTAAAGCTCCATTTATCTCATCTCTTTTCTTTCACATAAAACATTGTAGAATATCAATTTCTGCCTCAAAGCTGTAGTTACAATCTGAGCTAGTTGGTAGCATGGCTAAACCCATTTTTAAACTGTAGACACTGAAGCAGAAATGTTTTCAGTGATGTGCTCATCTCTTCACTTAGGATCTTTACTACTTAGGTAACTAAACAGCTTGAGCCTTCATGCTCCACTTGATGTAATATTATTTGAAATGTTCATGCATATTTACAGTAGATGCTGTAAATTCTTCAACTTTCTGCTGTTTGAAGAGTCTTTAACATTTCTGTGATCTTAAGTGAAGATGCTAAGTGTATTTTTCAACTTTCTGAACTTTTCACGGTCGAGCGTCAAAATTTAAACACAAGAAATAAATATATTTTTCCTAACTTTAACCCTGATACTACCTGTGCAAGAGGATACTGCTTTCTCAGTACAGTGAAGTATATTTCCATGTGTTCAATTTTATTGAAGAATAGCTGATAAACCTTTTAATTTGCTTTTAGGATGAGCTGGTGTCCAGATCTAGAACACGCTATTACGCAAATTCTTTGCATCACAGAATTAAAAACCGGGTATGGCAAACACTCTTAGTCCTTCTTCCAAAGCTTGACCAGGTATTGCTTTTCACTGTAAATTCTTACATAAATAGATCTATACTGTCAGTAATAACTGCAAACTGCATGTGTTAAATTTCAGACATGTAATCTCTGTTGCTGATGTAGAAGTTTTGTGTAGTTTTGTTCTCTCCATCCAAAGTCGTGGATTTATGAGGCATTTCTAGAGGTCACTGAAAACTGGTTCTGGGATTTGTGAACTGTAGTATGTTAGAGCTGGTGAAAACCCTGTTCTGACTGTCTGGTTCAAAGCTTTTCAGTCAGTAGAAATGTTGCTACTTCATAACCTCACAGATAATTGAGAAATTTTAGTTTCGTCAAATGCTCCTTCATAATAAACTATTTGAAAAGTGTAATACAGACATTAGATGGTTCTAAAATGGGTTATGTGAATGTTAAAAATACTTGTAGCATTATGTCAAAGCAGGGAATGTTCTTCTGTTCAGATTTTTTTTTTGTCCATGGAAATAACTGTAGCAAGATACTAAATGGTTGCTTGGTTTTGTTTTTTCAGACTTTTTTGTGTGGAACCCTTGACAAAGTTTTCCAGGCTGGATTTGGTAACAATCAGGCATCTGTGAAATACTTCATAGAATGGATTGTTATCTTGAGTCTACATAAATACCCCCAATTCCTTAATAAATTCTGGGATTGCTTTTCCTATGTAAGTAAGAACTTTGGCATTCACTTGAGTAGCTTGAACAAAGAGGGTACAGTTTGTCTTCCTAGGTGGTATCTTTCTATGTATTCCAATTTTTTTTTTTTAGAAGTCATGGATTGTTGATTAAATTATCCTGGAAGTGAGTCTGGACTGTAGTCTTAGACATTTAGAAATTTGTGATCTAGAAGTGGCTGAAGTCAAGTGAATTTATCCATCTGGGATATTTCCTTTTATGTTGTTGATGCCACAAAGTCACTTGAGCTTTCCACACCAGCTTCTGTCTTCAGCATCATTGTCAGTGGGAACCTATCTTGCATAACACACACTGTATTTGGAGCTTTTAAGATGAATTTCTCTCACAGTGGAGTTCTGTAATGTGGCTCCAAAACTGGAGGTAGAGTCTGAATATTGGTACCCAAAAATCCTGAAAGGGCTGACTGAGAAGAGCTGACTTCTATTTTAATGTCTTGGGTTCTTCTTGACCTGCATCATTTGTCTGTATTCAGATCCTTGCCAATGTAGTTTTATGTATGTTTCTTTTTTTTTTTTTTTTTTTAATCCTAACTTTAGGACAAGAATTGAAATGAAATAGAAAAATTGGAAAACTATATTCACATTTTTCTGCCCCAAACAGGGCAGGGTTTTTAATACTGTTCTGAGAATGACTTTGCTTGCTAGTGATGTGTTGTGTTTTTTTGTTTTCCTTGGGGTTTTTCTGCATAGGGGAAAAACTTTTAGTTTTCATTTTATACTTTTTTTAAATGCATAAATATGGCTTGCCTATGAACTGATGAAAAGTGCTGTAAGGGATGTAAGCTTTTTCTATTTCAGGATTCCTTCCAAATACTCAGGCAGTTGGAATTGATAATTTATTGGAACAAAATGATCTCATGCTGATAACAAATGTACTGCATCACAGTGGGCCCACTCAAACAAACAGAGCAGGCAGAAGACATCTAGATTTATGAAAAATACAGGTGGCATTTTCAGAGGCTATCCCAGATAACAGTGACTCTGAAAAGCAGTGTCAGGATCATAGTGAAAAATAAGCTGAACTTTAGCACCCAGTGCAATGCTGTAACAAAATGGATTAATGGGGACCATCCCCCTTTGTCCTATCATTTCATCCCCTTATCAAAAGTCCCTCCCCTGCTTTTCTGTAGCTTCTGCTGGTACTGTCAGGCTGCTATAGGGGCTCCTTGGAGCCTTCCCTTCTCCAGGATGAACAACCCCAACTCAACCTGTCCTCATCAGAGGGATGCTCCAGACTTCTGAGCATCCTTGTGGCCCTCCAGCAGCTCCAGGTCCTTATGTTTGCTGGACCCAGAGCTGGACCCAGTGCTCCCTGTGAGGTCTCACAAGAGCAGAACAGAGACAGAATCACCTCACCATCCTTTTGATAGAGCCCAGGATATGGTTGGCTTTCTGGGCTGCAGGTCCTCATTGCTGGCACACCTTGAGCATCCCATTATCCAACACCCCCAAGTCCTTCTTCCTCAGGGTTCTTCTCAATCCATTCTCCACTCAACCTCTGCTTGTGCCTGGGCTTGTCCCCTCTCAGAGCTGAGCACTTGGCCTTTTTGAGCTTCATGAAGCTGAGGTCCCACCTCTCCAGCCTGTCAGGGTCCTTCTGGGTGTCCCCCCTTCCCTCCAGTGTGTCAGCAAACCATGTGTTAAAACCCCCACCTCTCCAAAATCTTAATAATACAAACTTGTTTTTTTTTTTAGTAAATTTTGCTGTGGAAACGAATTGGGGTTTTAATAGTGTTGATGTTATTGCACCTGCAAAAGATGCTGTGAAAATTTTAAATGGTATGAAAACATTTTATGTATGCATGTTTCTTCTTACATTCACTTATGCTTTAGGATGAAGAAAAGCTTAAAACAAGCATCTGCACATTTTTATCAGTGTTGGCACACTTTGACATCATTCTTCAAAATACCTCAGAGAAGGTAAGTTTGATTAATAGTGTTTATTCAGCTGCACTGTATGTGAGTTTCTGAAATAAACCCCATCTTTTTTTCAATCTCTTTTCAAAACCTTTTTAATACCTACTTCCTACTGAGGAATCCTTTTTTATGGCAAGCACCAACTCTTCCTGTTTCCTCTCTAACATACTGCATGGGCAGAAATTAGCTAAATAGGAGATATTCTGGGTACAGAGGGCTTGATTCCTGTGAGTTTTTCTAGATAGCTGCTTCAGTTTTAACTAAACATGGATACACCTGGGGTTGTTTTTCTTGTTGCTCTTGTTTAATCAGCATGAAATTGGGCAAATGTAACCTGAAAGGTGATCTTTCTATAGACTCCCAGCACTCTAATATGGAGTGCTTGGGCAATAGGTAGTCCATATTATTTAGAGTTCTGTATTTGGAGTTTTCAGGTTTTTTTAAATTGAACTTTAAAACAGAGGGTTAAACACAGTCAGATGTTACAATAAATAAATCAACTGCTTTATATATGTAGCAGTCCTGGCATTTCTGTCATTTTTACTAAACAGTATAAATTTACAAGATCAGCTTTCTGAAGTGCTAGAAAACCAGAATTTCATAGATGCTTCCTCGTATGCAGAAATAATTTTTTTATAAAGCAAATAAATCCATTTTCAAAATCCGAGTGAGGCTTTAGGTCTGTGCCCTAGTGAGAAGCAAGAAAATACTCAGGACCATGTTCTGAAGCTTTTATTTGCACAACACATTTACTGCTAAAGCTCTGGACTTTCTGAAAGGCTCTCTTGGGAGGAAGCCAGGGTTTCTTGGGCCACACTTCTAAATGGTGCATTTAAGACTTAACAAAACTGAAAGAAAAATCATTATCTTTGTTGGTTTCGGTTTGGGTTGGGTTTTGTGGGGTTTTCTTGTTTGTTTTTCAGAAAGCAGCTTTGAAGAAAGCCCTGATAGTTGTTCTGCAGTGGTGTTTCAATCATAATTTCAGCGTCCGACTTTATGCATTAATTGCCCTTAAAAAAATCTGGGCTGTGTGCAGGGTGCTGCACGTGGAAGAATTTGAAGCTCTGACCCCAGTCATTGAATCCAGCCTTCAACAAGTGGAAAACATGCATGGCACAGGGTTAGTCACATTTTTCTGATATACAGCTTAAGGTTGTGAGCCATTTGCAGCAAGTCCAACCTTTAAAAAAAGATAATTTATCTAGATAATTTATCTATCTATTTGGTAATTTATCTATTTATTTGGGGTGTTTTTTGGTAGTAAGGGTTGGGATAATTATTCTGTTTAAAGATAAACCAAGGCTTGGAAACTGAAATCAGATTGTCAGCAAAGAAAATGAAGTGATGATTCAGTCTGAAAGCACATCAGGAAAAAACTCAAGGCATACTTGAACAGTGCTCATAGTTTATGGATGGGGTAATAAAAAGACAGTCAGGAGTGCTTGATTTTCTTACCTGATGGGCTTTGAGGCAATACAAATAATTCTTGCAACCTTCCCAGTAGTAATAAATTCTGAAATATAAACTCTTAAGTGTTTTTAGTATTTGAAAAAAATTGCATGGGAGAAAAATGGACAGGGAAATTAATTTGGGCTGATGGCTAAATGAGTTTTACAGAAGTGCTTTTCTGCTTACTGGTTTGGAAGTACAGCAATTGAGTTAAATTTTGTACCATGTGTGTTTGTATCCTTCTTAGCCCTGTTTTTAAGAAGTAATTTAGAATTTCCAATAGTGCTGCAAATCAACGTAAATTTGGGACTGCTGCTGACATGCTTTTTTTTTTTTTTCCTTTCTTTGAGAACAGTCATATTAATTTTTCCAGTCACTGTTAAATCACCCATGTGAAGACACGAGATGAAAAAAAAATAGCAGAAATGTATTTCTTTCTTTTTGACAGCCAAAAGTTGTCACTGAACTATAAGCTAGCATTTGGTTTCCTTCAGAGGGCCTGGACATGATGTGATGTGATGTGATGATTCCCTTTTTTGTGAAACTTGCTTCCTTAAGTAATAGAATTTGGAGGCATGGTATGGGCTTTTCTTCAAACATAAGTAAGACTTATTTCCTGAATGCTGGGATTTTTGTGGGGTTTTGTTTTATTGTTAAAATGGGTCCTTGTTAATTGTTGAAGTATTTTCTTCCCCGTTGATGTATAATAAATTATAACCTGGTTGCCTTAATGCAATTTCACAATTGAAAAAAGCTCTAATATTGCCTTTTTTGTGCATCTTTTCTGCCATTGCAGGAATGCTAGGAGGAACTGGCAGAGAATTCAAGACCATTTCTTCTTTGCAACATTTCATCCACTTGAGGATTATAGTCTGGAGGCAAGTCTGAGCCTGCTGCTGATCACAGTGTAGCTGTACAACAATTTTTTTTTCTTTGAGTTTGTTCTAATGTAGGATGAATAATGGTCAACTATTACTCATTTAAAAATTCTGAAAAATTACTTCACCTAAAGTGTGATTGATTGTAGACTAAGGCTGCAGCTTAATTCTCTAATTATTTCTGTGTTAAAAAAACCTAAGTCAATTAAAAGGAGGTATGTGTGATGACTGTGCCCAGCTGTGTGGGAATTAATCAGGTTTTACCTTCGTGGCTGGAAAAGTTACTTCTAATAACTGAAGAGCACCTACTTAATCATGTGTAGTTTGTTAGGATTTTTGAGACATCTCGTGTTCTTAGGAGCATCTTGGGGTTGTTTAATAAAAATTTTGTTTGATATGAGTGGCATCCAGATACATAACTCCAAGAGCATCTTCTTCAGCTGTCCCTGCAGTCATAGCTTAAATGATTTAAGAGCTGAATAAACACTGAGGGAAGGCAGGCAAAAATAAGGGTGCAGATATAAAAGTAAGAGAGAGGAGCTGAGCTGAACATAGAAGATAAGCATGGAAGTGGGAAGGGGCATGTGTGTTCTGGCACAAACAGGGCCATCTTTCAGAAAAGGAATTTTATCTTTTTTAACTGACATTCTGTACAACTCCCTGAAAGGAGGTTGGAGCCAGGGGGGAGTTGGGCTCTTTTCCCAGGCAGCTCTCAGCAAGACAAGAGGGCACAAGAGGTCTCAAGTTGTGCCAGGGGAGGTTTAGGTTGGACATTAGAAAGAATTTCTTTCTGGAGAGGGTGCTCAGCCATTGGAATGGGCTGCCCAGGGAAGGGGTGGATTCTCCATCCCTGGAGATATTTCAAAAGAGCCTGGATGTGGCACTCAGTGCCATGGGCTGGGAACTGCAGCGGGAGTGGATCAAGGGTTGGACTTGATGAGCTCTGAGGTCCCTTCCAACCCAGACAATTCTATGATTCTATGAAATACTTCTATGAACATTAAAATATGCTTGGCATGACTTAGAAAATGAGGAAGTTAAAATCCTGAGCAAGAAAACAAAGCCAGGCTAATACCTGTTAAGTAGATAACTGTATTCAGGCTGTATGTTCAGCTTGAGGGTGCATTGGGATAAATAAAATGTCTGGGTTTTGAACTCTTCTTCCTCAGCCTTTGCCTTGGTGCTTGTGTTTGCTTCTTCTGGATGAATCATGGTTAGCTGCATTGGGACTGGATTTTACCACTAGATTTTAATGCTTTTGACATTTAATCAGTCCTCATTCTGTGCCAGAAGTTCATAAGGGCATCTGAAAATTCTTCAGGGTTACTTGCACGTAAAATATTTGCACAAGACTTGTGTGCTGAGAAGCATGGTGTTAATTCTTGGGTGTTCTGCAGTTTCAGAACAGGTGGTGATGCAGATCCTTTGAAAGGTCTAATCAGAAAGAGGCAGAGATTAGATTTATGAACTGTGTGTACAGTGATGAATATATTGAGAGATAGTTATGTGCCAGGAAAAACAAGTAGTAAAATAATAGAATGCTAAATAAAAAAGCTGTGTACAATAAAATTAGCAGAGAATAATTTACTACCTTTTTTGCTTGCTTTAGTGCTGCTTTGTTAGTAACACTGTGTTACATTGCAGACAATATTCTACACTCTCCCACGCCTTTCAGAACTTGCTGAGGATGAATGGATCTCCCTCTCTAAATTTGACAGATTCCCTGAAATTCCTTTGCCACCAACATTTCAGTGGTCCCGTTCTGCAACAAAACTTCTTGACCTGAAGCCAAGTGACTGGTCTCAGCAGGACATGGGTACAAGCATACTTAATTTAGCTTAAATATAATTATTTGTATGTAGCAGCTGTATACATCCCTGCTCAGTCTCCTCTTTGTGGGGTTTTGTAGCCTTGTATCTGTGTAAGCAAAGTATTTATCTCATAAACTAATAATGATGACTGGTGGTGTCTGCAGTATCACCATTTAGATAATTTTCACTGAAGCAGTGGTTTCACTACCACTTGCCCATCCATATGACTAATATTTGTTTTTATAGGTTCAAATTCAGCTGAAACAGATAGCCAGACAGAATGGACTGATGTTCAGAAAAAAATCATACCCTGGAAGAACAGTACTCCTAGTTCAGACCTGGAAATGGTGTTTCAGGATCGTGCTGCTAAGCTTGGGAAATCAAACAGCAGGCTGATTGTGGTAGCTTCACTTATTGATAAACCAACCAATTTAGGAGGTAAGGTTGTGATTGCACAGTTTTTTAACTTTTATTTTAGATTTCAGAGCCAGTTTGGATAATAAGAATTAATTTTGTCTTGTGCTGATAATTAAAAAGATATTTTAAGTACTCTCTGGAGACATAAATCATTATCCTGCAAAAAAATTGGTAACCAAAAGAAATATTACCTGCTTCAGAAGAAGGGGTCTTCTACAGATGCTTTTGAAAAATAAGAAAAATTACATTTCACATAACATGCATGAATTAAATAGAATGTTGCTGTAAACCATGCTCAGTTTCTTCTTGTTTTTATAGTCTTTGTTGCAGTTGGTTTTCAGCCCTGTATGCAGTTGGATGCCATAATTTGCTTTTACATTTTTTTCTCTAACAATGGTACCAAATCTTGGAAACCTAGAAGTTCCTCAAGACTTCTGGACCATAAAGTGCTCCTTCACAAGCTGTGATACAATAAATCCCACAAATACTTCATTGCATGGTGCTTGCTCTTGTCAGCAGCTTAAATAACTGCAGTGAGACTCTTGATGAAAATTATGCCCACAAGCTGGTGCTGTCTGCATTGTGATGCTGTGATGTGTGAGTCTCTCAAGCCTGGTACTGAATTTAGAGCTTAAGTGTCTGTGTGTGTGTCCATCCATCTCTGCTGACTTCTTATTCTGTGTAATTACTGTTGTAGCAACACCCTGTCAGGCAGTGCTGTTCTGATTTTCATCTTTCTGCTGCATTACAAAACAATTTTTTTTTTTTTTTCGTGGTAAACTGTATGGAAGAAGCTGTGATTTGGAGCAGATCTAAGGAGGACTTGCAATTCTTTAAAAAGAGAGGACTAAAATAGCCATTTCTCAAAAATTGAATTCCTTTTGCAGGTTTATGTCGTACAAGTGAAATATTTGGAGCATCTGCCCTGGTGGTTGGCAGCCTTCACTACGTACAGGATAAACAGTTCCAGCACCTCAGTGTTTCTGCAGAGCAGTGGCTCCCCCTGGTTGAGGTGAATGGAAACTTTTTAATAGCTAAAAAATATACTGAACATCCTCAGTTCATCAGCTGCATAGTTCAGAGACCTGTTTTTTTTTTTTTTTTTTTTTTTCTCCTGCAAAATACTTTTTTTTAAACAAAAGTTGCCACTGTTATCTCTGAGACTTGGTCTTGACATCTTGACTGTGGGTCACCCTCATAAAAAAATAGTTTTAATTTTGTATTGTAGCTGATTATGTGAGATTTCACTGTTGAATCTTAATCTGTGTGCTGTAGAGGTGTGTTGGAATTTAAGGTTTATCTGTAAAAGCTGAACAACACTTCATTTTTTTCTTGCTTGGTCCAGTGCTTTTGGTAACTCCATGGGGGTGATCTTTGAGTTTGCCTGAAGCTAACTTGTGTCAAGCTTTTAGAACCTATTTTGTTGCTTACAAAAATGAGGGTTTCAATCTTCCTGTTTAGTATTTGGTAGGAAATGTTTTTGTGAAATTTTATAATAATTGGGATTTCAAGATCAGCTTTGTTTGTTGTTGGAAAAATTTAGTTCAGCTTTTTCATAGTTTTTTCCCATGTATTTTCAGCCTATTAAGACTTTCTTTCAGAACAAGGCAGCTGTAGTGTGCTCTGCCTAAAACAGAATTCTGATTTTTCATTGTATTTGTAGAGTGGCATTACTCAACCTTCCGTGCTACTTAAGAGCCCTTAAAATGTTAGTAAGTTATGGACAATCTTTGGGGAGTCATTCATCTTTAAAACAGTCCAAGTAAATTGATTTTTACAGTAATTTTGGAATTTTAAAAATGGCAGTATTTAAATACTTGTGTATTTCTCTCTGCTGGACAGGTGAAACCATCTCAGCTTGTTGATTATTTACAGCAGAAAAAAACAGAAGGCTACACTATTATTGGTGTGGAGCAGACAGCTAAAAGTTTTGATCTGACAGAATATTCCTTCCCAGAGAAGTCACTGCTGCTGCTGGGGTAAGAACACAGAATTCTCTGTAAATCTGCCTCTTGCCATCCATCCCTTCTACTTGACAGAGTTTGTCAAACCCAAGGTAAAGGTGGCTTTAGAAGAAGTGATTGTGGAAAGAGCAGAGCTTGGCTTTGTGTGCTGGGGAGTGGTAACTATTGGTATCTCCTCCTGAATGATCCTTCTCCAGATATTTAATTACCCTACACTGAGGCTCAGGATGAAGTAGCAAAGCTTTGCAGTGCAAGTAGAGGCTGGGACCATTTCAGAGAGAAGCAATGATGAATTTCTCCAGGCAGACAGCTCTTGGGTGTAACAAAGGGGAGAGTGCTTCAAGAAATCTAGAGGAAAGTGCCAGAAAGCTCCTGGAATTACTGGGCCACTGAGACCAGGAGGAAGGGTTTGTCTGTCCATCCTTTTAGGACAAACTGGGCAGAAAAGAAATGAGGGAATTTTAGAATGTTAGGTAGGGATAGGACATGGGGGAATGGGTTCAAATTAGGGGAAGGCAGATTTAGGTTGGATGTTAAGAAGAAGTTCTTCCCCATCAGGGTGGTGAGACCCTGGCACAGGTTGCCCAGAGAGGTGCTGGAAGCCCCATCCATCCCTGGGAGTTTTTAAGGCCAGGCTGGATGGGGCTTGGAGCAACCTGGGCTGGTGGGAGGTGTCACCCCATGGCAGGGGGGATGGACCTGGATGATTTTAAAGGTCACAACCCTGAAAATTCTATGATTCTGATTCCAAACACTTGTTCAAAACTCTTAGTATGCAGTTTGTCTTCATATAATTCTCAATCACTTTATCTTCTAATTAAAAAGTTTTAACTACTGATGACTTTTGGTAGCTTCTGAAGAGGTGAAACATTTCCAGCTCAAGGCTTCCAGCAGTTCTGATGTCCCCTCATTCTGAGTGTCACGTGGGCAGCTGAGCTTCCCTGCTGCCCTGCTCAGTTCTTCTGCAGCTGTTGATGCCATCATGTAAGGAGAGTTTCAAAATAAAGGCAGGCAGGGAGTCATTCATTATGTTGGGTGCTCAGCTACTGCTGGAGCAGGGAATTCTCCTACATCCAAGCTCAGTCAGCTCTCCCATAGAATCATAGAATGGGCTGGGTTGGAAGGGACCTCAGAGATCATCAAGTCCAACCCTTGATCCACTCCCGCTGCAGTTCCCAGCCCATGGCACTGAGTGCCACATCCAGGCTCTTTTGAAATATCTCTAGGGATGGAGAATCCACCCCTTCCCTGGGCAGCCCATTCCAATGGCTGAGCACCCTCTCCAGAAAGAAATTCTTTCTAATGTCCAACCTAAACCTCCCCTGGCACAACTTGAGACCTCTTGTGCCCTCTTGTCTTGCTGAGAGTTGCCTGGGAAAAGAGCCCAACCCCCCCCTGGCTCCAACCTCCTTTCAGGGAGTTGTAGAGAGTGATGAGGTCTCCCCTGAGCCTCCTCTTCTCCAGCCTCAACACCCCCAGCTCCCTCAGCCTCTCCTCACAGGATCTGTGCTCAAGTCCCTTCATCAGCCCAGTTGCCTCCTTTGGACCTGCTCCAGCACCTCAATCTCCTTCCTGAGCTGAGGGGCCCAGAACTGGACACAGGACTCAAGCTGTGGCCTCACCAGAGCTGAGCACTGGGGCAGAATCCCTTCCCTGGACCTGCTGGCCACGCTGTTCCTGAGCCAGCCCAGGATGCCATTGGCCTTCTTGGCTACCTGGGCACACTGCTGGCTCCTGTTCAGCTTCCTGTCAATCCAGACTCCCAGGTCCCTTTCTGCCACTCTGTGCCCAGCCTGGAGCTCCCCATGGGGTTGTTGTGGCCAAAGTGCAGGACCCAGCCCTTGGCCTTGTTGAACCTCATCCCGATCTGTGATGGATTTATGGTTTTCAAGATCATTTCTACTGAGGGTGGGTGCACCCTTTGCCAGATGTTTTGGTGCTGTTGTGACTTTTGCATGTTTTTTGTTGGGTTTTGTTTTTTTGTTTTTTTTTTTCTGGAACCTCTGTCTTCTCTCAGATCCAAGTAACTGCTTCTTCTTTCCTAGGAATGAACACGAAGGAATCCCAGCAAACCTGATCCACCAGCTGGATGTCTGTGTGGAAATCCCTCAGCAGGGCATCATCCGCTCGCTCAACGTCCACGTCAGCGGGGCCCTGCTGATCTGGGAGTACACCAGGCAGCAAGTCATCAGGCAAAAACAAAAATAATTCCTAAAATTGTGCCTTACAGTACAGCTGGGTGCCTGGCTATGGTGCTACAACAGAAAAAAAATCTGGATAGGTGGAGAGACAGACTCAGGGTGAACGAGGGTTCTTCTTCTGCATGTTTTGTTCTCTGATTTTTAAACGCCTTAAACACTTTACACCTCTTGAAATAAAACTCTTGTGTTGGAAAGAAATGTTATTTATATTGCATGGGGTGGGATTTTTCTACTGTTAGAACACCAGCATAGCACCATCAACAGCCCCAAACTGCATCCCAGGATTTTTACTGCAGACACTTGGTGATGAAGATGCTTAAAGTGGTGCCTTCCTCATAACCACAATCAGAACACAGTAAAGCTCTGAATGCCTTATAGATACAGAAAAATAGATAATTTTTGCAAGGTTAATTCACTTAAATGATTAAAAACTACCTGTGTTGCCCCTCCTTTTTTTTTTTTTAATGCCTTGCATGGTTAAATTTACTCATCCTTCTCTCAGCAGGCTGTATCTCTAAGGGAGTCACATGGGTGAAGTAATCACAAAAAAAATAATTACAGAAAAGGCCATAATGTGATAAAAAAAAGGCAGCAATAATTATAAGTAATTGCCATCCTTCTAACACATTCTGATTGGACTGTAACCACTAAGATAAAAATTGCTATTACCTATAAAAAACCCAAGATATGTAAATTACAGACCAAATGCACAAGGATGCCTTAGGTCTTCTGATTTATCAACTGAAGTCTGATATAAAATATATTTTAAAGTACTTAGAAATACTTGGTAAATGACAATTACAAATCACATCATTACCACCATCTATTTCTGAGGAGAAGAAGTGGCTTTCTTAAAAAAAAAAACAAACACTGACTTAGTGAAAACCCCCCCATTTATTGTTTCCTTTAGCATCTGTACATTACAATTAAATAATCCTTTATTCCTGTGAAACCACTTAATTATACATCCAAAACCTGAGATTTTTGAACCAGATTTCTTTAAAAGCTGTCCATGAGCACTGTTTCTCAGCAGCTGCACCAAACTTTGCACCAAGAGGCAGGCTGCATCTCAGGGAGCAGCCAGGTTACCAGGGCTTGAGCTCAAGCAGCTTCTGTTGCTTTCTTGTGCTCCTTCCTTCTGTATTTTTACCACATTTTTATTGCCAGCAGGGTGCCTAAGACTTCCCAGCAGCCTCTGGAGGATGAAACCCTTCTGTTTCAAGTTTTTTTTTGTATTTTAAAAAGTCTCTTCTTCTATCAAAATATTTAACCTGTTTAAAAAAAAAAAAAAAAAAAAGATCTCTGTCAGAAGAAACCAGCAGAGGAAGGGCCTTTTTGTTCATCAAAAGAGTGAGGAATAAACAGTATTTGATCACTGAGTTTAAGGAGGATTTTAACTAAATTAAATTAGGGGTTTCTCCAAAGAGGAAGTGGGTTGGGGGATGACTTTTTTTCTGGTTTGTGGGTGTTTTTATAATTCTGAGCCTCAACTCCCCCATCACAGCCACCCTATTACTTCCACAGACATCTAAAAAAAGTAATGTGCAGAGCCTTGCTATTTTCCCTCCTGTGAACAGGGATTATTTCTAATAAAAAAATCAACCTAGCAGCTTTTTTACACTGCCACAGACTATGTGACCTCTTAAAACATCAGCTGCAGCCACTGGTGTGTGGGGGCAATGCCACATGGCAGAACTGCAGTGCTTAAAAGTGTCAGGAAGTGCAGAAATTCTGAAGGGACCTGAGTTTTTTTTTAGCTGACTTCAGTCTACAAGCTCCAGCAGAAACTGTTCAGCACCACTGGTACTAAAAGGCCAAGTAAAAAAAAGAATTGTAACATCTTAGGAAAACCAAAAAGCATCAATGAGCTCCATGTAAGCAGATGGTTTACTGTGCAATGAAACAGCATGAAAAAAGCTACAGAAAGTATGACAGCTCTGCACCTGCAACTCCTGCACCTCCTCCCTTCTGTACTGATCTTTCCTCAAATAATTAAAGCTTCCAAATACCTTCCAGAATTTTTAAAAAAAATGAAACAAGAAGCCTGCACACTTGGTGTGTTTATCTGGAAGCTTGAGTTGAGTTTCCTTTCCCTTTACACTGCACACTTTATACTCTTCATAGATCCTGGGCCAGTCAGGGGCTTGCTCAAGAATTTTAACTTGAGTGAAAACGAGCAAACCAATTCCGTTTTAGGAAGGTGCAGGGTTATCTAGGGGAAACCCACGGATAACAGGCAGCTGCCCTCACCTACAACCATTTAGGACCAACCATTTTAGGACCCCGTGGGGGCTGCTCCTGGCTCCCTCCTTGCTTGGGGAAGCCGGAGGGGGCGGGGGAGATGCTGCTCACCCATTGCTGCGGACACAGCGACTCGAAGGAGAGCCGCAGCTTCTCGCACTTGGCGGCATCCTCTGCGTGGCTGTCCAGGCAGTGCCAGAACTCGTCCCGGGCCCCCCAGCAGGCCTTCCTCTCCGCCATCGTTGGCGCCGACATCTTCGCTGCCCCCCTGCACACACAAACGGGGGTGGGATACGCGCAAGTCGCTTCCGAGCAGGCTGTGGGGCGCTCACCGCACACCCAGCGGGGCCCGGAGCCGCCCTTTCCCCGGACCCACGCCGGTATCGGGTCCCCGAACCGAACTCACCCGCCCGGCCCGGCCTGAGGCGGAGAAGGTCGCGCTCCCGGAAGCGGCGCTTTCCCCCACTGCGCATGCGCCGCTGTGACGTACCGCGCGGGGATTGGCTGGCGGAGAGGAAGTCCCGCCCCTTTCTCTGCGGGC
>NC_092424.1:4543131-4625631 GCF_036169615.1 Heliangelus exortis | reverse complement strand
TCAGCTTTATTCTTGGTTTTCTTTTGATAAGAGCTGAGTTTCTCTGTAGGAGTTTCAGTAAAAACAAACACAGACCAAAAAAAACCTCTTTCAGACTTGCAATATCTTTGTTTTGTGAGAAATAAGAGTTCCAAGGTACAAATGGTACAAATCTGTTCTTTTCTGTGCAGTCTGGTTTCCAGTGATGTTCCATCAATTTCAGTCCACGTTACCTTGGACAATGAGGACCAAGGAATCTGGTATCCAAAGGAGAAAGCAAGGAATGGGCTGATTCCTGTCAGTTTTAGGGTTGCGTAGCCAGCTGGGTATCATTCAGCCAGAAAAGTTCCCAATGGCACCACTGGACTGTGGTTTGTAGGCTGGGTGCCTGATTTCTTGGAAAATATCAGCAAAGTTACTCAGTTCTTCTGGTGTAAATCAGGTTTAATCTCATGGGGATTAGTGGAGAGTAAAACTGGAGAAAAGAACCAGTTTCTTGGTGTGGAATGGTGAATTCTATCCAGAGCAGGCTTAAAAATGAGGTCAAGTGGTGAGGCCAAAAGCAGGATATGAAACTAAAATTAAAGTTTGTCTTTAATAACCACGACCCCAGCAGTCCACATTTTTTTTGGCTTGTTGATTTCTGATGTTAATGTGGTTTAAACCTCTTGCTAAGCTCTGAAGAAGGTTCTTCCAGCAGAACCATCTCTATGAAATGAGTCCTTTGCTCTTTAGGAGGGAGCTTCACAGCACAGCATGCAGGAAGCCTCCCAATGGCTTGCCAGTTGTCCAGCAAGATTATTGATATTTACACAGGGAAAATGTAAAGGATGCTGACAGGAGCATTTCAGCATCTGTAAACAGCCTTAGTAAGGTTCATGCATAAAATCCTCTTTATTTCTTGCTAAGACTGTGTCAGTGACTCCCTTCCCAGTCTGCCCTAAGTTATTATTGCAGAGCAACCCAGAGTTCTTCAGCTGCTGCTGATTTTTATATATAAATAATATAAATATAAGTATAAATAATATAAATATAAATATAAATATAAATATAAATATAAATATAAATATAAATATAAATATAAATATAAATATAAAGCCAACTATAAAATAGAGGAGTCTCTGAGAGAAATGGAAGGAGAAAAAGTGGAATTAATCTGTGGGCTAACACAGATGAGCATCCTCTTTAAATGTTTTCATAACTTGGGAGAGGTGCTTTAATAATCCTCTCAGAAAAAAGAGAAGAACTTAGGTTTGCATATTTGCCAGGCCAGTGTGGAATCCCTGAGTGAACCGCATTCTCTGCCAAGCCACACAGACAGCAAACCAGCCTGCACTGCATGGCCAACCATGTGGTAAGGGTGACTTGTTCATGTGTTTTGCAAGAAATGTTACAAATTCCCTATGTAAAAAAAAAAAAAAAAAAAAAAAAAAAAAAAAAATCTCTATTTTTCATCTCTAGGAAAATTCTCAGAAATACCCAAGCTGCATTTTTTTTTTTTTTTTTTTAAGTGCTGTAGAAATGCTCAGGACTGCCAAGGGCTTGAGAGTGAGGCAGGGAACTGCCAGGCTCAGATAGAGAGCTGCAGATTCACCTGCACCTTTTCCTGGACTATTCCTGAAACACCAAAATGCTGACAGAGATACTCAGGTCCTCTGATGGAGACAGCTATTTTTAATTTCTTTTTTTTCCCCTAGGATATCCAACCAAATCTTTGCCCCTGCCCATGAGGGTTGGTGGTCGCTGCAGCTCATCCCGTGTAGCTCTGAGCAGCTTCAGTTTGACACCCTAAGGAAAATAACGTTTCCCTGGCTGCCTGCAAGTTCTTTCTGAGTCCTTTTGTTCCAGAAAAATCCCCTGTTCCTTTTGGGAGTCTCCAGCCACCCTGCAGCCTCCCAGCTCCCTGTTCCCCCCCTCCCTCCAGCTCCATTCCCTTGCCCTGGTGCTTGTTTCCTGCCAGAGGGAAGCAGCCTTTCTGCTTTTTCCTGGAGCTTTTAAACTGACCCAAACACAGGACATGCTGCAAAAAAGAGTGAACAAACAAATACAAGGGGTGCTATCCACCTGCCCAAGTGTTTCTGAAACGTTTGCTTGTGGTCACATAACTGCAAAATCTGGTGGTACCAGTACTGAGCAGAGACTGGGGATTGCAGCTGGAAAATGCAGGAAATAAAGTGGGTTTGAAAATAATATAAACAGTTTCACCTCACTAAAATCATCTACAGGGAAAAGCAGCACAAGAAACTTCAGGTGTTTTGAGGAAAAAACTCTTATTTCTTAGCCAGCTGCTTTCCACTGACTATATAGGATTTTTTTTTTTCTCTTTATGTGGTTTTATTTTTTAACAAACTATCACAGGAGCCCTGAGATTATTCTAAACTTGATTGTAGAACTTTGCCTAGTGGCAAACACGTAAGCTCAGGGTTCCTGGGTTAGTTTGGAAGTAACCACAGGAGTTTCTTTTGCATGGAGCATCCTTTCTGTCAGCCAAAGCAGTTGACTGTACAGCTGAAGAGCAATTCCTTTGAAAATATATTTAATCCCCAATATATATATATATAAGGCATTACAGTACCTAAGCAAGCCCTTCTGTATGAACCTGGTATGTCTGGGGGTTTAAATTACAGCTCTGAGCAGGAAATATGGAGAACTCCAATTTTTAGCAAGGCAGCTTTTTGGTTTTTTCAAATTATCTGATGACCTTAGACTTGCTCTGGCAACATTGCCAGAGAAGCAAATGCTCTCTTTCATCTCTAAGTGAATTTTCTTATTTGGCCTGTATGGATTTGCAGGGTCTAGAGTCCATTTTTCATACTTGCATAGACAATTTTTCCTCCCCTGTGAGCAACCACATTTCCTTTTGAAGCTCTTTCAGTTACTCTCAATTAGCAGGACTTGGGTTTGTAAGGGAAATCTTGGCTGGAGGTCATCCTGTCCCACCTCCTGAATTGCCACCACCACTATACCAGGTTAAGAGTGGCTTTGTCTAGCCAGGTCTTACAAACCTCCAGGGATGGTGATTCCACCACCTCCCTTATCAAGTGTTTTTCTTTCTTACTGTCCACCCAAGCCACACTCTGGTTGCTGCCCCTTGTTGTCATCTGGCAGTACCAAGATTTGGGCTGTTCCCTCTATAAGTACCCTCCAAATAATTACTGCCTACTATTAAGTTACTACTATTCAAATGGATGATCTTGGGGGTCTCTTCCAACCTGTAACAACATTCTGTGATTCTGTGTAAATCAGTCTTAGTGTCCCTTAGTCTTGTGTCCATCCAACTAAACCAGCCCAGTTCTCTCAGCTGCCCCTTTTTGGCCACATCTTAAGCCCCCTGACAACCTTAGCAGTGCTCTGCTACTTTCTCCCTACCTGTCTCATTCTGAAAGTCCAAACCTCAGCACAATATTCCAGTGGAAGCCTTATTAATAATGCCATATATCCAGGGCCATGCAACATAACTTGATTTTCTGCCACTTTCTCTTCCCATCAACCCTAAAGCTCTTTGGAGATTCAGCAATGTGTTGGTTGTTTTGGTTTTTTTTTCCTTTTTGTTACACCTGGGATTTTGCCTGGCTATGGTTTGAGGACAGGAGGGATGCTTTGCTGTCATCTGTAAAGGCATCTGCAGATGCCTACATGATCCTCCCAGACAAAAGTGTGGGTGTTGGGCAGCAGTTGAAGTAAAAACCACATAGATACAACTTCTCTGAGTCCTCGTTAGCTGAAAATTCCCACAGGAGTGTGGTTACTGAAAGAAAAACAACCTCCTGTACTTTTAAACTGCTTTCCAAGATGTTGTTGCAACTTGCTGCAAATCCCAGAAGGGTGCTGGGTACCAATCCCCACCCTTCTCCTTCTGCTACAGCTTCCCAAGGAAAAGCTGCCTGGATGAAGCCTCCTGTGTCTGAACTCCTCATGTCCATCTTCCAAAGAGTTGGAGAAGGAAAAGAAGGATTTGCAGAGGGTGGTTCAGCTGGATAATATCATGGGCATCCTCTGCAGTGAGTCACATGCTGACAGGGCCTCTTTCTGTCTTCAACATGAGAGGAGCACCAAAAAAAAGAGCTCAGGTGCAGAGTTCTGCTTTCCAGAGTTCTCCCTCTTGGTTGCTTTTGATGCCTTTAATGTTTAATGAACATTTATTAGCATCTTGATGAAATGAGGAACACTTTGACCTGCTTTGGTTAACAAACAAGAGCAGTGTTGGGATTATTTGAAGTCAGTGCTTGGTTTGTGTTCCACACAAGGTGTGATCCCTCCAAGGTGATTTTTTTTCATTCTGAAGAAATGAGGAGATGTGAGATGCTCTCATCCAACTTATCTTGGTGGGGAGAAGTCTGAAGGGTTGGAGGGTGCCTCTGGTAAATGATCATCCAGAAACAGATTTTATAACCCAGAATTTCTCTCTTTTTTTGGACAGGTTATTATGAGGAGCAGAGTTCAGCTGGCTTCAAGCTGAAGGGGAAGCAGAAGGTAAAGGCTCTAAATGAGTACCTAATAAATAAACAAACAGCCTTTGAGCCCCAGTGTGTTATTCTAGTTTACTTCTAGAGTAACTCAATTCACCTGATGCTATTATACTTTCTGGGAGCTTCAAACTAGAGCTGCTGGTTTGTTGAGCCAAGTCCTGTGTTTTGATCAAGATAAGAGAGAAGTGTGTTTTCAAAAGTGCTGAAGTCTTTGTTTGTTTGTTTTGGAAGATGTTAAAACATGTTAAAGAAAATTAGTTCTAGGATGAACATTTGTATGACAAGTTCTGCCTACAGCAAATCTCTATGACTGAGCTGCAGAGCACTAAAAATAAGATTTAAACTTGGGATGTCTGTGCAAGTCTTAACACTTGTGGCACCAGTGGTTGTTGCCACAATAATAAGTGGAATAACAGAGTGTTGTCACATTACATTGGGTCTCTGACCCCTGTTTCATCTTCTGAGACAAACTGATCCATTAGGGCCATGTAGGATTCCCTGCACAGAAGTGTTTTCTGGATCCTTGGAGTGAAGCTCAGTGTGCTACCTGATTCAAGCAACCAACAAATGAGTTGGTTACTATGATCAGTTTGTAAATGACATTAGCAGCAAAGCAGAAGCATCATCAAACCAAAAAAAGCAGGCAGAAATAGGGATTTTTTTTCCCCATGCTTTTGTTTTACACTTGACAGATGAAAGTTTCTAAAGAACAAAACTATACAAATCCCAATAAGTGAAGCTGACTCCTGTGGTTCCAGAGAATGTTCTTTCTAATGTGAGAGAAATATTTCTGGGTTTCCCCTCTCCAAAGTGAGCCAAAAGTGGGAATTCTGTGAAGGAGGGGATGTGCTCTGTTACTGAGGGGGAGCTCAGAGCCCCTCAAGGGGCATCACCAGCTGGGTGGGGCCAGGGGAGGATGAGGATGGGGATGGCTGGGACACATCAATCCATTTCTGCCTCTGTGGCACCAACATCCTGAATCACCTCTGGAGCTTTTTCAGATTCTTTTGATCGTGCTGCTGGAGTTGTTTGGATCGTTCTTCAAGGTCATGGAAATTATCCTGGGGAACAGAGCCAGAATCTCTGCTTGCCTCTCCCTCCTGGTGCTCTGGGCTGGGATAGATGCCATGGCTTTGGATCCTGGGAGGCTGGAATGCCTTAGCCACCCAGCTGTTGGGTTACACCTCTGGAAGGCTTGGGCTGGGAATGTGGTTATTTGGAGGGGCTGTGCTTGGGGCAGGCCAGTGGCTGAGTTCAGGTCCCTTTCTCCAGAGCCTGGAGAGCACTGTGTGTGTTCATGGAATCATAGAATCCTAGAACTGGCTGGGTTGGAAGGGACCTCAGAGATCATCAAGTCCAACCCTTGATCCACTCCCACTGCAGTTCCCAGCCCATGGCACTGAGTGCCACATCCAGGCTCTTTTGAAATATCTCCAGGGATGGAGAATCCACCCCTTCCCTGGGCAGCCCATTCCAATGGCTGAGCACCCTCTCCATAAAAAAATTCTTTCTAATGTCCAACCTAAACCTCCCCTGGCACAACTTGAGACCTCTTGTGCCCTCTTGTCTTGCTGAGAGTTGCCTGGGAAAAGAGCCCAACCCCCCCCTGGCTCCAACCTCCTTTCAGGGAGTTGGAGAGAGTGATGAGGTCTCCCCTGAGCCTCCTCTTCTCCAGCCTCAACATCCCCAGCTCCCTCAGCCCTTCCTCACAGGACTTGTGCTGGATCCCTTCACAGCCTCCTTGCTCTTCTCTGGACCTGCTCCAGCACCTCAATCTCCTTCCTGAGCTGAGGGGCCCAGAACTGGACACAATGTTCCCTGTAAGCAGGAGCAGGCACAGCCTTCCCTCTGGCAGCAGAGCCCATCCTGCCTTTGCTGTAAACTGGTGCTGTAGCCCAGCTCTATGGAGCCTGGAATTCCATCAGTCCCTCCAGAAACCTCAGAGCATCCTTGTTCTGGCTGACAAAGCCCCTTCCCCCAAGGTGAATCTTCTGTCCCCAGGGGTACAAAGGACCCAGAATCCCACTGTGATTATGGGAACAGGGTGTGTGTCATATCCCCCGTCAAGAGACCATATTTGTTTCCCCAAACTGAGTGGCTTTTTTTCAAAGCTGCCCTCAGCCTACAAATATCCCTTCTTTTAGGTATATTCCCCCAGCAGCTTACCCAGGGCAAAGCTTAGGAACAGTGAAGATATGAGGCAGTGTAAGAGTTTATACCTTAAACCTCACCGCAGACTCCCATTTGGGGCTGTCCTGAATTTCAGCCCATTTGGCCTTCCTGCCATGTGCTCCCCAGACTCAGATTCCATTTGCACCTAAAGGTCCCAAAGTCTCAACCAGAAAATCATAGAAATGAATACCTTAAGGAAAAATCTTCCATATTTTAAACAACCACAGCTCAACAACCTTCTAAAAAAAAAAACAAAACTGGGTCTTGTTCTCTGTTTTCTCCAATAATATCCAAGGCAGAACTGGGAGTTTCCAATCTAGAGGATTCTGCTTTTGCTTGCTCTGCTCATCACTCCATAGAAAAAAAAAAACAACATTCACCTTTTGTCCTTACCCCTCAGATGAAATCCCAAGCACTTTGGGTGATCTGCTTCCAATGGCTCACAAAGTGAAATCAATAATCTCATTTTAAAAACTTGCTGAGGGCAGGGAACCCCCCCTGCTGGGAACGCTATCAGAGGAGAATCTGGGTGCAACCTGACCTCCAGCCTGAGAAAGCACAAGGGATTTAGTAGCAAAATGAAATGAGAGGCAAGACTGTGATAAGAAATATTTAAGATTGATGAGGAGTTATTAGGATTATACAACATTTCAGGTTTGGGGTTTTATTTTGGTTTTTTTTTTTTTTTGCCAGGCACTTTTTTCCATAGATTTTCTACATTATTATGTGTGAGCCAATATACACAGGAGGATGGAAAGTATATACAGGGGAATATGTAAGGGCACTGGAAGTATAAATGGCAAAAGACATCTTGTGTCTGTCATTATACACAGGTGACAGTCAAAGTTACAGGGGCTCCATGAAATCAGGAGTTTCTTTGGTTATTGCTGAGAAAATTTCCTTTTCCAGAAGGCTGTTTCAGGGACTGCTGTGGAACAAAGCCAAACCAGCTGAAGCCTGAATGTTGTATTTTGGGTTCCCAACACAAAAAAACCCAACCAAAACAGATTTAGTTGTAAAGTACAAATACACACTGCAAGGCTCACGGCAGAGGAGACCTATTTTCAGAATGGGAAACCATCCTGTCCCTGACTTCCAGTCTATATCTGGTTCTTATCCTTTAGGGAAGGAATACAAGAGCTTTCCAAATCTGGGTTTGGGGCCAAACACGGAGGTTTTATAATAATCCCTACTCATATAATGAATGTCCTGTTGGATGTAAGGAGTGCAGGATTCCATAGGGTGACTTCACCTCCTGAAAAAATGCTCACTGAGACAGATTTATTGAGGCACAATCTCTACCTCTCCCATTAATACCTTGTGGGAGGGTGCAGAGTCCCCAGCAGCCCAGGTGAGGGACTTCACCACCCCTGCCAGACCTGAGGAGCCCTGGGAGGATGCTCAGGACCCATGTGAAGCCACCAACCCATGTGGGTGGGTGAAATCCCAGAGGATTTGGACTCTGTGGTCCCTCCTAGCTGGGTACCTTGCTGTGACTCTGGGGTCCTTCACACCCCACACCAGTTCTGGAGCTCTGGAGCCAAGCAAGGGAACTGATGGGAACCCGTAGAGCCACTGGTGGGCAAGGACAGCAAATTCCTCAGCACAGAGGTTCCTGACCTGGTTCCATCTCCTCTGGATGTTCTGCAATGCAAACACTCTGTCTCCAGCCTGTCTGAAAGCTGCTCACCTGGTTTCTGCTGCCTTGGCTGAACTCTGTTCTTAGGTCATGGATTAAAGACACCAAGGGAAACTTTGTGAAGCCCTCAGTGCTCCTCAGGGAATGTGGGGTTCCCCCACTGGTGGTGGCAAAGAAGATGAGACCCTCTGATTATCCAGGGATGTACAGAATGAAGATGAGCATGAGAGAGCAAAGCCTCTCAGTACCCATTACCTTGAAGATGGTGTTCATGGAGGAGCTGGGATAGCTAGGACATAAAAAGAAGTGAGGAAAAAAAAAATCTGAAGAATCCCTAGAATCATGCTGAGACTGGTTTCCCCATGGAGAATGAGGAGGAATGGCATTTTCCTGGCAGGAATGGAGTTTTCCTGCCACTTCAGCAGAAGTGCTGCAGTGAAGGCTCCTGCCCTGACTGCTCAGACTGCAGATTTCATCACTGGTTTCATCAGCTCAGGCATCAGCAGGAACTGAGCGTGCATGGGGAGAGCAGGGGAGCTTCAGAGCTTCAGTTGGCTGTGAAAAGCTTGGTAAAAAAATAGGAGGTGGGGGCTAGGGGCACATGAATGCAGAGAGAGCCACAGGGAGGTGATGGAGAGCATGAGAGTGCCAGACTGTGCTCATTTCTTCCTCCTGGAGCTCTGGGCTGGTTTGTTTTTACATCTGGTGGTCCCATGTGGCTTTCCATCCCAGGTGGAGCCTGCTGTGACACCTCCCAACATGCAGATAAACGTGGCCAGATGTGACTCAAGCACCATCAAAGGCACACACATTTCTGCTTTCAGAATGAAAAAAAAGTGGCAAAACTCATTAATAATGTCAGGCATCTGACTTATTCACAGAGATGTATCTGATTCCTGCTGTCTCAAGCTGCAGACAGCTGGTGTAGGAAGCAGAATGGTGTTGGGATGAGTCCAGTCTCAGGGGACATCCAGGGATGGGAGGAAAGCTTGGAGGGAATTCAGCAGGAGATGAGGGGACCCCTCTGGAAGGCAGAGCCCCTGCCATCTCCACCAGATATTCTGCTGACAGCCCCCCCAAAGTCCAGCCCATAGGGTGGGCTTGAGCTTGACCCTGGAGAAGCCTTGAGTCAGATATTTGGGTATTTCCATTGGGCTGAGTCCATCATCCAGCCTCAATCTGTCAGCAGGATCAGTGTCATTTTGGGAAGAACTGGAGCCAGGGAATTGGTAACTTGTAATCTGTTTATTTCTCTCCCTCACTGGTAAAAGCTGAACAATACCTAAAGCTTTGTTCCCTCTCCAGTGCAGGAAGTGAACAAGAAACTCAATTTCACCCCAGAGCAGCCAAGAAAAAGGAGCTGGGTTTGTCACTGAAGCCTAAGCATTGATCACAAAATAAATGATATTATTACAGTGCCTGCTTCCTCCAGGTGCATGGAAGGAGTCTCTGAAGCCACAAAGGAAGGGACCTCCTGTTGTTTCTTGGTTATTTCATGTTGTACAAGGCAACTGCTCCTATTTATAACACCTGAGATGTTCAACCACTGGAGTTTTCTGCCTGGCTGATTCCACCTTCATTTACAGTGAGCATTAAGCTTCTGATTTATGATCTGCCAGGTTCCCTGAGCCGGGCAACAGCCTTGAAGGAAGCTTCTCACCCACAGGATGGCTCAGACAGTTTTGTTTCCCTCTGCCAGCTCCAGCCTGGGGTCCTGCAGGGAGGAAAGGGCAGGGAGGAGGCGGCAGAGCTGCCAGCACTTGCTTTGGGTTTACTCCTCTCTCTTCTCACCTACTTCCAGGTGGCTCCCTTGAACACCCAGGTTCTGGCCAGCCCTCAAGTGGAAGTTCAGGTCTGTATTTATCCCTCCTGAAGCTTCTGTATGGGAGAATTCCTCAGCTGGTTTGCTCAAGGGCTTGTTGTGCCTGCTCCTCTGAGGAGCTGAGATGGAACATCTCCTGTCAGGGATTAAAAGCTCAGCCACAGCCAAGCATTACCATTGATTTCCAGAGGTGTAAAATAGCAGAGCCAGGTGCCAGCTCCTACATCCTGCAAATCCTTGGGAACTATTCCTCCTGTTTGGTTAAGCTCCTGTGGTGTCAGCAGTGATGCTCTGAGGAGGCAATGGCTCCAGAGGCTGCTCAGAGGGATTCCATCCATTCCATCCACTCCATCCTCAGTGAGCACCTGGGCAGGCACAACACCTCTGGTGACTTCACATTGTGCTCAGAAACCACTTCTGGCTTAAGAATAAAGGATTGGTAAATTCAGGGGTAAATTCAAATTGGTAAATTCAGGGCAGCAGCCTTCATCCTCCTCCCTGCCCCACTCCCTTTCCTCCTCTCAGCAGGTTTTTTGGTAGCCAAGATGTGGGGAGGTTGCCCTACCCCAGGGGGGCACTCAGAAATGTCTCTGGATGCTGTCAGCATCCCAGGTGATCCTTGAAAGGGAAGCAAAGGGCTCAGGGACAGACAGGAGGCTCAGCCCAAGGGTGCTTTGTCCAGGTGAGGTGTGGAATGTGATCATGGAATGAGGGAACTCAGGATCTGGAGTGAGGGAATTCATGATCTGGAGTGTGGGAACTCAGGATCTGGAGTGAGGGAACTCAGGATCTGTCTGCCCAAGGTCCTCGTGTCCTGTGTGACTGCTGGGCCAGGGCTGGCAGTGGGGGGAGGATCTCACAGGCTCCAAATCCCTGTCAGTAAAACAAAAGTGAAGGTTGCTGGGGTGTCCACAAGCTTAAATTCCTACAGCACTGGGAAGCTGAGACTCTCATCAGATGGTTTAGCATAAGAAGGACATGGAGTTGTTGGAGTGAGCCCAGAGGAGGGAGATGAAGACGATCAGAGGGCTGGAGCATCTCTGCTGTGAGGAGAGACTGAGAGAGTTGGGGTTGTTCAGTCTGGAGAGGAGAAGGCTCTGGAGAGACCTTGTAACACCTGCCAGGACCTGAAGGGGCTCCAGGAAAGCTGAGGAGGGACTTTATACATGGCCATGGAATGACAGGAGGAGAGGTAAAAGTTTTAAGCTGAAAGTGGATAAATTTAGGTTAAATATTAGGAAGAAGCTCTTTACTGTGAGAGTGTTGAAACCCTGGCACAAGTTGCCCAGGGAGATTGTGGCTGCCCCATCCCTGGCAGTGTTCAAGTCCAGGTTGGATGGGGCTTGGAGCAACCTGGGCTGGTGGGAGGTGTCCCTGCCCATGGGGTTGGAAAGAGATGATCATTCAGATGCCTCCCAGCCCAGAGCTTTCTATGATTCTGTGATTCATCTGATCCTGAAACTGAACCAAATAATTTCTTGTCACTGAATGAGGCTTCATGAAGAGAAGAAATACCCTGTCATGTAGGAGGAGCCCAAAGGCACCTTTCTCATTGCCTGTTGCTAGAAGTAGTTTCTCCCAAGTGTCAATTATGAAAATTTTCATTAGTGTAAGAATGCCTTGATTAAAAAGAGTTCTCAGGCATGAATACTGACCTGGCTGAGGTAGCATGGAATGAACAGATCCGTGCTGAGTGCCCTCTTTCTAGGCTGTATGTATAAAATATAAGGTTTGAAGGTTTGAATAAAAATATATAGGTTTGAAACAAAACCATCAAGGCACACACAAGCCTGTCTTGGTGGACTTCAGCCAGGCCATTAACATAACAAAGAAAAAATGTGCTTACTCTGATTCTACTCGTGATCCAGATTTTGTAACTTCTAAAGAAGGAAGGGCTTGAATAATGGCAGCAATAATACTTCAGTGTAAAGTTGCTTGCTGTAATCTTCAGTGCAATCTGACAACTGAACAGCATGATCTTGAGTATCTTAAAATGTTTTGCATGGATGTGTTTGGGGGAGATAGGCAGAAAGGAGTTACCTGGCACAAATGTCACAGGAATCCTTGCTAAAAAAAAGTTAGAAAAATCAATTTTTTCTCTCTCTCTCTCTCTCTCTTTTTTTCTTTTTAACTTTTTCTTTCTTCCTTTCTTTTTTTTTTTTTTTTTTTTCTTTTTCACTGCCAGCCTGAGGAGCTCCTCTCCATTTTTCTAGTTCAGCACTGTGGATTCTGTCCTCAGATGTCCCTGCACCAACACAAGCCCTGGGAGAGCTTTGCCACATCTCACGTGGGAGCAGTGTGGGGGTTCTGCTGCATGGACTCTGTGTGACACTGGGTTGTGGAGGTAATGCAAAAGAAAGCTATTGAAAAGAGCCAGTGGGCTGCAATAAAAAGATTTAAATCCCCAGGAAAATGCCCTAAAATAATGTCTGTGTTCCAGCCAAGACAAAACATTCACTGGCTTGACTTGATTTTCTTTAAAAATAAATATCCAACTAGCTCTTCATTCACAGGTTTTCATATCATTCCTCTGCCTGGTGTTGGAAATACAGAAACTAAAATAAAGCAAGAGCTTTGTGAGGTGCTTTCCTCTTCAGTTTCCTAAGTTTGACTTTAAAGAGTACAGCCTGAGGGTTGCTGATACCTACACATACAGTTGGGCTGCTGCATCCTTTCCTCTACAAGAGATTATCTTTTCAAGATTTGTTTTTTTTTCCCCTCTCACTGCCAATAGCAGATGTTTAGAATTTGGCATCTTGAGAGATGTTGTTCTACAGATATACCTTGTCTTCCCCCACAAAAATCTGTTTTAGAATTAGCTCACCAACTGCTGCCTATGTTACTTTCTTTCATTAATTTCTCCAAACTTGGCAGCACCCCCAAATCAGAAGGGAACGTGGCCACGGTGTGGTGTGGGTTTCAGCACCTGCAGGTACAAGGGGTGGTGAAGGATGGAGAAAGAGTTAAAGCTTGCCCACACCTCCCAGACTTTCTGGGCTTGTGGTTTGAGCAGCTGAGTTGCCCTTCAGAGGCAGATGCTGTGGGGGAGCATCCCTCTCAGCAAACTGCTCTGGAGAGCATCAGGACAGGGAGGATGGGGGGACACAAAGGGGGCACTCACTGCTGTCTAATGGAATAAGTTGTCTGAATCCTCCTCTGCTTAAAAATATACAAAACTGCATCTTGAAGCTAAAGGAGATCCCAGAAAAAAGGACTGGGGAGTCCCTTGGGCCCAGTTGGAGGTGTGGGTGCATGGTGGTCACACTGGGTTTGGTCCCAGGACCTTTGCCTCCCAGAGTGGAATGTCTGGGCAGGTAGGGTAGGTTCTGGCTTTTGTTTTAACTTCTGCTGACTTTGTGGTATAACATTAACAGCTGCCTTCACCATGGCTAAACAGCATGAAGTGTGGTAAAGTGGATGAAACAAATAAAGCAGCTTCAAAAAAATAATCAAATCATCAACTCTCTTCCCAATCAAGTGGCTTCCTACGCAGTAGCTGAAGTGAGAGCAGTGAGATAATGGCTGTAATCAGCCCTCACAGGTAACATTGATCATGCCTCTTAATAAATTTAAAGGCCTTCTTTTTGGTCTTTCACTGATTCAGAATGTTATGTTCTTCATCTACAAGGAGTAATTCACCCTTCCACACTCTGCTGCTTCCCAGGCTGGGCAGGTCCCAGGGACTGGGTCTCTTACCATGCCAAGAAAACACCCCCAGGACACTCCATCTGTTTTAGCTTGTACAGGATCATCTCAGTCATCCCTTCATGAGAGGGAAGGGCAGAGAACAGGATTTGGGGTGATGTTTTGTAACAAGTGTCAAGGTGAGGTTACTGGGTATGCAGACTTAGAGAACTTAAAACCACCAGCTTAGAACCAGAAACACCTCAAAAAAAAAAACCCAAGAGCTTGTTTGCTTGAAAATATTTGAAAAAGTATTCCTGCAGGCAAGATCCTTGGTTTATTCTAAGAAGAGCAGCAGTGATCCCAACATAACCAAGATAAGTTGCTCCAGACTTGGGCTCTGATTCAGTTCTAGCACAGATTAGAGAGGCAGAGGACATTTTAGCTGAAGATACCCTGTGAGCTGTGATGTTTCTCCTTAGGAACAACTTAGGGCTCTCCCCAGTACAGCTCTCCCTGTGTCTCCATCAGGATGTCTGCATTCCCAGTGGGAGAGTCATTTCCCATGGCTCATCCTCTACCCAGGCTCTCTCTCTGCAGCCTGACCAGCTCTGGCTTTCTTTAGACAAAACCAGCTGATTCACAAATGTCCAAATGGAGCCCAGCAGCTCCCATACCTGACCTCTGGTGTCAAAGGAGACCAAAGAGTTTATTTTGGCTCAGACCTGATGACCTGTGGTCAGTTGAAGCCTTTGCTGTGCTTAGAGCCTGGGATGATATTGCAGCTTGCTGCCTCTTTTCCAAATTTGTGCAGGCATCTCCAGGTTCTGATGTGTGGGGTGACAAGACACATTTCTGTCTGATGAGGCTTGCAAAGAGGGCAGAGTGTTCTGCTTGCCCCAGCCACAGCAATTATTTAATAACTGGGGAAATAGTGTGCACCCAGTCCGTGTAATATACACTGAAAACTCTGGCTGGATTTTAAGCAGAAATAATGGAATCAACTCAATTTGATAAAACAGAAACAAAGGCATAAAAAAAAAAAAAAAAAGAAAAAGAAAAATCAAGCTATGTATTAAAACCACCACCATGGGCATAACAACCTCATCAGAAGACACAGAGTGCAGATGATAACTGATGCTGCTCTGGAAAAAGTAAATTAATTCCTGTGCACTCAGGGGTGGAGGGAAAGAACTCAGAACTCATCAGGCCATTCCAGGCTGGCTGTTTCTGCAGTGAGTCAGCAGCCTCTTTTTGGTCATAGCTGCATTTAATGAAGAATAGGTTCAGAAACTCAATTTAGATCCCCCTTCCACTCAATAGTTTGAATTAGGGGTATACATTACTGATAGCACTCAGTTCCCTGAGCATTACAGTTAAGTGAGTGCATTAGAGCATGAGAAGAATTTCATTCAGGCTCATATTGCAGCTCTGTCTAAATTAAAACTTACTAAGGAATATTGCAACATTCTTCAAGGCAAAGATAACGGGAAGGATTAAAATGGGTGATGTGAGGTATCAGGGCACTGGAGTAACTGGGGCTTTCTTCTATCTCCTAAGAAGCTCCCAGGGTCACCTCCTCCTGTGTAAAGGGAGCATTGGGCAGAGGCATCTGCTGGTGGGAGGAGATGGATGTCAGGAGTGAAAAAGGACTGGGCACTATTTCATGATCCAGAAAGTTTTCAAGGCATTCAACCAGCCTGAGAAAAAAATGATCTATGTTTAAACTAAGTATCCCCCCCCCAAAAAAAAGGTCTGAATAGGTTCAACCATTCCCCAAAGACAAAGCCATGGAGCTGCACAGCAGTCCCTGAGCTTGGTGCCATCTCTGTAAAAACTGCAGCCAACCCAACAGCAAGTGGCACAAAGAGGGCTCAGGTCTTCCTGGTGGCATCTTTGTAATGGTGTTGGGTAAGCAGAGCTCTGTATGGTGCCTTGTGACCAACAACCAAACCCCAAGTGTATCTTTTCATTGACTAATTCATTAATTACTCTCCTCTCTTTTAGAGGAGCTCTCAGGCTGAGGATCTGAGCAGGCTGGGGTGTGCTGAGCTGGCTGAGGATGGAGCTGGGGCAGCTGCAGAGGCTGCTGATGCCTGCAGTATTTTCCTCACATCCCCTCAGGTATCTTTGCCTGATCTGAACACTCTGACATTCCTGGGTGCTGCCACAAAGCCACCCAAAGCTGACACAGCTGAGGAGAGGGTTGTGTTTGACCCCACCAGCTGCAAAGCCCAGGCATGGAGGGGATTTCATCCCTGTCCTGCTGCTCTCCTCCTCACATGCCCAGGTGAGAGCCTGGGATAAGGGGTCTATGCAAGTTCAAAGCTGATTTGGAGCACAGTGTGGAGTGAAAATCAGTTCCTCCAAGTCTGATTCCAGTATGGTATATAGCAGATATACCTTTGCTCAGAAACTACTGGAAAAACATAGAATGATTGGTATATGGTAGGGGGGGGGTGCTAAGGTTTGTTTGGTTTGGTTTGTTTTTTGGATCTTCTTCCTTTCCCTTTTCCTTTCCTTTTCCTCTCCCTTTCCTTTTCCCTTTCCTTTTCCTTTTTCTTTCCTTCTTTTCTTTCTTTCTGGAGGAGGATTTCTGGTACCCTTGGGCCACTGATAAACAGTAATGTCATTCTTTGAGTCTCCTGAGTGGGATCTCTGCATGTCTCTATGCAGATAAGTTGGTAAGAATTATTAACTTGCCCCTTTTTGGCTTCAGCAATGGGGAAGAGGATCTGCAGCTGGTACCTGCTAAAGCATCTGTCATGGTTTTTTCTATTTCTTAGGAATTTTTGATGTCTCCTGGTGACAGTCTTAATAAACCAGAAGAGCACTGCACAGACCAGCCATATAAATGGAGATGTTATTTTAAAGGAAAAATGTGTGGTGTTGGGATATGTTTGCACATTGTCAGTCATGTTCTGTAACTCTCCTTGCAATACAAACCAGGTAAAAGACACATGGAGGAAAAGAGAAATTGGAAGAGAAGTGAAGGGCATCAAGACAAATGCCTTCCAATTGGACCATCTGGGTGAAAGGGTCAACAGCTCAAAGTCTGGGTGTCAGTTTGCCATAGAATCAGCTGGATTGGAAAGGACCTCAGAGATCATCAAGTCCAACCCTTGATCCACTCCCGCTGCAGTTCCCAGCCCATGGCACTGAGTGCCACATCCAGGCTCTTTTTAAATATCTCCAGGGATGGAGAATCCACCCCTTCCCTGGGCAGTCCATTCCAATGGCTGAGCACCCTCTCCCTAAAGAAATTCTTTCTAATGTCCAACCTAAACCTCCCCTGGCACAACTTGAGACCTCTTGTGCCCTCTTGTCTTGCTGAGAGTTGCCTGGGAAAAGAGCCCAACCCCCCCTGGCTCCAACCTCCTTTCAGGGAGTTGGAGAGAGTGATGAGGTCTCCCCTGAGCCTCCTCTTCTCCAGCCTCAACACCCCCAGCTCCCTCAGCCCTTCCTCACAGGACTTGTGCTGGATCCCTTCCCAGCCTCCTTGCTCTTCTCTGGACCTGCTCCAGGACCTCAATCTCCTTCCTGAGCTGAGGGGCCCAGAACTGGACACAGGACTCAAGCTGTGGCCTCCCCAGGGCTGAGCACAGGGGCAGAATCACTCAGGGCTTGTTGTCTTCAGGGATTGATGTTATTTAGCATCTTCATCATCATCAAAAGCCAGGATGATAGAAGTGAGCATAACCTCAAGGAACCTGTGGATGGCACCAGATTGTGGTGGTTGGGAGTGGTGACCATATTGGACATTAAGGCCAATAGGATGAAGGGGGACTTCAGCAGTCATAGAAAACAGCCTGACAAAAACCTCATGAAGACCTAATGCCTCTTTGTTTGGCACTTTTGTGGCCACATAAGTGGTGTTTGTTTCTGCATAGAGTGGGACAAGGCCAGCAGACAGATCCCAGGAAAACTCTGGGGCTGGAGCTTAAAACAGATGAAGAGAGGCTGAAAGAGGTGGGCAGCCTGGGGAAGAGCAGGTTAGGGGGGAAATAACTGCAGGATCTCACTAAGCTGTTGGGGGTGTTAAAGGAAGAGCCAGACTCTTCTCTTAGGTACAGAGAGAAAGGAAAGATGCAGCTGTAAAAAGAGGCAACATTTGGATTAGGCATTAGGAAAAAAATGTAATTGCAGTGAGGATGGTTCATAACTGAGACATGTTGACCCTGGAGGTGGCTGGACCTCCAGCTCTGGAGGAGATGTCAGAAGTCAAATTGTCAAGGCCCTGAAGGAGATGCTCAGAGGTAAGCTGGGTAAAGCCCTTAGCAACCTGTTTGGAGAGGTGGAGTGGAGTAGGTGAACTCCAGAGGTTCCTTCCAGGCAAAAATAACTCCATGGCTGTGTTGTTTGAACCACCACTTCCCATCCCACTTGAAGAATCCACATCTCAGTCCTTTCTCTTTCCCTTCCTCACCCTTCATGAGTCAAGAGTGCCTTGACCCTCGGGTAAAAAAAAAAAATATAAATCAGTTTGATCTTCAGTCAGCTCTGCCTCTTCACACAGACATTTTTGGGGAGGGATGATGCAGTTTTGCTCATTTGCCACCATCATTGGAAGGATAAGTTGAGCTGAGGAGCTGCTTCTGAGACCTGGATTACAGCCACTCAAGGACAAATGGCAGTCCAGGGGCAGCTGGATCCTGGAGTTGTTTACAGGAACTGCTGTGAGTTATGAAATGGGATTGATTTCAATCCCTCTGTCCCTCTGAAGGTGTCAGCTGCTGTTCTTGAAGCCCAGATTCTCATTTCAGGTAGATTAATACGCTTTGCTGTCATCTTCAAGACAACATCAATAAACCAAGACCTGGCCTTTTTCTGGCAGAAAAGATAACAAATGTTCCTCCTGTCTTCCCAAACACGATGTCAGCTCCTGTTAAAAGTGTTACTGCTTTTCATCAAAATTGCAACTGCCTGTCCTGTTTCCTTCTCTTTCAGCTTCTCCACAAACCCTCACCCTCTCTTGGCTGCCAAAGGCACCTCAATGTTACCCTAAGTAGATAAATATACACATAAAAACACCCAGAGACAGGGGAATATCATCAGCCAGCCCTCCATACCCCAGCTGCTGGCAAGTTTGGAGCTTCAGTGATGTTTCAAAACTGCTGGGCTGCAGGGAAGTAAGAACAGAAGAGCTGAGTTCATCCCAGGCATCCCCTGAGTGAGCCTCCAGCCCCTCCCAAAAAAATGGGGATGAGCAGGGATGCCAGGCTGGAATCTGCCATGCTGCTCAAGCATGGTGTTACCCCAGGGGTGCTGCCATCTCCTTGGGCTCAACCCACCCCAGGAAAATGAGCTGCATGGTGCTTGTTCAGCTGTAGATGAATAATGAAAATGTGAAGCTCAGCTTGCAGAGACCTGAACGTTTCAGAGGCTCCAAGAACCATGTAAACACAGTGTAAAAAAACTTTCTGCTCCTCTCAAGCTCTCCCCAAGCCATTCTTTCCCCCTCTTTCCTACCAATTTTTCCTCCACGGAGGTGCCAGGCACCTTCAAGGTCACTGCTCCTGTTCTCTTCTGGGGGGTTCTGAATTATTTCTTTGAAGTGAGGCCCAGAGGGACCTCTCCTCCAGCCTGATGCCTGGGCTGTCACTCAGACCTTCACTTTCTTGACTTTGTAACAGGATTTCTGCCCTCTGAGAGCTGCCAGGAAGAGCTTGTCCCTCTCCCCTGGAAATCACAGCCACCCTTCGTGCTCCTAAGGAAAGAGCACTTCTCATGGCAGCAGGAAAATCCTCAGGAAAGGGGAGATGGGAAGCACTAAGCCAGCAGAGTTCAGGCCCATGGGCAGGCTCCCTGGGATTAACCTCTGCCAGGAGCAGGGAAGTGTCAGTGGGGAAGATCCTTGGAGTGTTAGGAGGAGATGCTGTTAACAAGAGCTGGAGGTACAGCCTTGCTCCTGGGGCAAAGGGAACAGCACCACAGCAAGCATGGCTCTGGCTCTCACCTTTGATACCCTGGGAGCAGCAGAAAAAAAGGAAAGTTTTGCTTGTTATTCTCTTCCAAACCATCAGGAAGTGACTGCTTCACCCAAGAGGTTCTTCTTGAAGGAGGAGGAGGTCTGCTGGGAGTCAGAGGCTGGCTGGTCCCCAGCTGCATCTGCATCATCTCCCTGCGTTTCATTTATGGTGTTAAAAGCTTTCTAAATTTTTTTGTTTTACTTTTTTTTGTGGTTTGTTTTTTTTATTTAGTTTCCCCTGAGGTAAACACATCCATTTCACCCTCAGTTGTATCTCCTGTCCCTGGTTAGATGCTGCAACCCAGCATCCAGCAAGCCTGAGAGCTTTCAAAGTGATCTAACAGCCCAGGAGCTGAAGCTCTTCAGTATTTTTAAGGCTGAGGTGCAGACAACATCTCCTCGTTAGCATTGCAGCAGTGGTGAAATGCCACACAGGTCCCCAAAATGCCACAGAGCAGGCACTGCTCTCCCACCCTGCTCTGTCTGCCTGACAGTGGGGACATCACTTACGTGGCTGTCTTTCCTTTTGCAGTAAAAGCTGCTGTAGCTGTTTTAAGGGACTGTTCCCAGTTAGAAATAAATGACAACAGCCTTCAGGGAGCTGTGATTTATTCCAGGGCATGGCTGTTCTCTGGGCAGCAGGGGATCAAGGTGCACAAGTCAGGTGGGCCCTGACTACAGCATGAACTTGCTCTGTTTCACTGCCTTTGCCCACCCATCAGCTCTTCTGTCCTTGGTTTCCTTTGTCTCAATTTGTCATTCTGAGTCAGAAGAGTATTTATTCCCTGCAGGGTCACTCTGGAACTGTCTTGCACTTGGGACCCTCAGAGAAGAGGTTGAAGAATTGTCCAGGGCACAGGTGGCACATTGAGGGTGGGGAGATGCTGCTGGTCCTCCTGTTGGACTCCAAGCATCCTTCACCTCCAACCCTTAGGAGGTTGAGGAAAAGAGGGAAGGTCTCAGCCCAAGAAGTGCAATCAAGAGGAGAGAAGACCATGTCAGCACCAAGAAAGGAAGGGGACCTCCTCTGCTGAGGTGTCTGAGCAACAGCCCAGTGAGAGAAAAACTCTGTGTATGCAGAATGTGCTATAAGGTATTAGGAGTCCAAAGTCAGGGAGGAACATCAGGGAGCAGCTTTTGTTGCCTTCCAGGTGACAAGGAGTGTACTCCATATGTGCACTCCCAGCCTCCAGGTCCTGAGCCAGCTCTTCCCCATCAAGAAAATGAAAACCAGCTCTGGTTTGCAGACCAGGAGGAGCTGGTCCAGCCTCTGCCTTGGGACAGGGTCCCACACAAAGTCACCCACCTCTGCCTACAGCCCCAGGAGCAGCAATATTATGACATTAGATCAGTGTTACACAGATTAACTCTGTTCCCAAGCTCTTATTTAGAGGATTGAGAAGATTTTCATACTGGCTTGTGTTTCTCACAGCTGATCCCTCACAGCCTGGTGTTTCTCTTGATTGCTTTCCCTGTGCAGCTGCCAGGTTTGCTGAGCCACCTCAGAAGCCAATTTGCCAGGATTTTGCCTTTCTCTCCCTAAGTAGACTTTCTGATTACTTTCTTCTCCTGTGCATGCCAGTGTGACTGCAATAGCAACACTAAGCCCACACATGTTGCTCTCAAGTTTTTCTGCTCTCTGATGCCCTTTTTCCAAAGCAAATAGGAAGCATTTTGGGCTGTCACTAACCCAGCAGGTGTCCCAAGGGTTTCTATCAAGCAGAACAAGTGGAAAACTCTTCTCTTTTCCTTGCTCTTGATTTGATTTTGTAGTTATTTAATTGTTCTTATTTTTAGAGGAGGAAAAGAAGAGAATCTAATATGTAGAGCTCATTTTGATCCTGTAAATTCACATTCCAGTCATGCTACTGGTGGTCAGCAAAAAAACTGAGTGGAGATTTCAGATACACACATACATCTGACCTTCTTTTGCCTACTGAGGACCTCTTAGCTTCTTGGATTTATTTTCTGAAGCATGTTCTCTCAGCAGACCCACCAAGGTCATCTTCATAAAACAGGATGTCAAAATGGGAGGCATTTGTTGACTTTTAAGTCACACTCTGTGTTTTCCCATGACTATTAAGGGCACCCATCCCCTGTAAGGAGAGAAGTGAATCCCAGCCTGAAGTGCTCAAACCCAAGAGTTACTTCTGGCCCAGGGAAAGGTGGTTCTGATACCTCCAAGACACTGGAGGAAACAGGAATAGGGAGAGGTGATGGGGAGCTGGCACATTCCCCATCTCTCATTCCCTTGGCACCATTTGGTGACCCTACCACCCCTCCTTTTGTTGTACTACTGAACGTGTGGCCTCAGGGGAGGTGGCGGCCGGTCACCAGTGGTGTCCCCCAGGGATCAGTGTTGGGCCCAGTTCTGTTCAGTATCTTTATTGATGATTTAGATGAGGGGATTGAGCCCATCATCAGCAAATTCACAGATCACACTAAGATAGGGGGGAGTGTGGATCAGCTGGAAGGCAGGAGGGCTCTACAGAGGGACCTGAACAGGTTGGAGAGTGGGGGTGATCCCAAAGGGATGAGGTTCAACAACAACCCCATGGGGAGCTCCAGGCTGGGCACAGAGAGGCAGAAAGGGACCTGGGAGTCTGGATTGCCAGGAAGGTGACCATGAGCCAGCAGTGTGCCCAGGTAGCCAAGAAGGCCAATGGCATCCTGGGCTGTGTCAGGAACAGCGTGGCCAGCAGGTCCAGGGAAGGGATTCTGCCCCTGTGCTCAGCCCTGGGGAGGCCACAGCTTGAGTCCTGTGTCCAGTTCTGGGCCCCTCAGCTCAGGAAGGAGATTGAGGTCCTGGAGCAGGTCCAGAGAAGAGCAAGGAGGCTGGGAAGGGATCCAGCACAAGTCCTGTGAGGAAGGGCTGAGGGAGCTGGGGGTGTTGAGGCTGGAGAAGAGGAGGCTCAGGGGAGACCTCATCACTCTCTCCAACTCCCTGAAAGGAGGTTGGAGCCAGGGGGGGGTTGGGCTCTTTTCCCAGGCAACTCTCAGCAAGACAAGAGGGCACAAGAGGTCTCAAGTTGTGCCATGGGAGGGTTAGGTTGGACATTAGAAAGAATTTCTTTGCCGAGAGGGCAAGTCATGGTGCTGGCCAGGGTCCAGCTGCAAACCCCCAGAAATAACCCCCTGGGAGGGAGATGGGGGGGATAAACCTGCCTGCCCACCCCTCTGTGCCACTCTCAAGCTGTGAGTGGGGCAGAACCCAAGCAACACAGCAGCCCTGAGCCCATCAAACAAGGGGAAAGGGGGGGAACTGGGGGCAGAGAGGCTGCAGCAAGACTCAAGGACACTGTGGCCTGAGTATTTTTTTTTCCCCCAGCAAAAAAATGGTGTCTTTGTCAGCTTTCTCACAATGTGCTTAGCCCACAGAACTATTCAAGAAGCCAAGATGTGGTGATGCTGTGAACTCACAGCATCCTCTGGCTCCTTGCAGCAGCCTGGCCATCTGTGTGTAGGCATCAGCATCACACAGGAGAAGAAATGGCTCAGCAGTTTCACTGGATATCCTGGCTACACAGGGGACATTCCTGTAAACAGTGAGGATCTGGGAGGATCCTGCCATTGCCCCAGCAAAACTGGAAAGCAAAAGAAAAGAGGTGGAAAAAGAAAAAAAGAAAAGAAAATATCACTGCGATGCACAAGAGCAGCCTTTCTGCAGAAACATAGGAAAACAAAATTCCCTTTTCTCCCTTCACTTGGATCACTTGAAGGAACCCAACCCCCCTGCCTGAGTCCCACTGCTGCCTTGGGCTTAAAGCCAGAGGGTTTTCCTGGTTAAAAGCATTGCTGCAATAATACCACTGGGAGAAATGTTGAGCACAGCACCATCCTGCCAGGGTTTTATGCATAAATATACATATGCATTATGCATAAATGTGTCCACAGGCATATACACCTTTGCCTGGCTGTGTCTGGGATGTGGTCTCCTGTTGGAGACTGTTTTTTTGCTGTGTTGCTCTTCCCCCCACCCTGTTACAGGATGTCACACTCAATGGGACCCCCACTTCATTACATGGTGCTAACCCTGTCTCCTGTTTCAGCTGAAAAACTCTGAAAACACTGAGTCAGGGGAAAAAAAAAACCACCAAAGCCTCCTTTGTATGAGCAAATTTCAGGCTGTAACTAAAGAAGTAATTGCACATGTGCCATTTGCACATGACCTAAACCCCTCTGTGATGCCCAAACATTCTCTGCTGTGAGTGATGTTCTCAGCTGCTGCTTTGTTTCCTTAAAAAAAAAAAATAAATCTGAGCCTGAGCAATGCATTTCAGTCCATTTGGGAGCTGCAAAGGGTCACTTTGAGAAGCTCCTGGAAGGCAGTAAAGGGGCATAGGATGTGCAGTGGTGTTGTTTAAACATCTCTGTTTAGGGTTCTCAAATGTATTTAGAAACCTGAGGCTTCAGAGCAGGTGCCATGGGGATTTTTCAAGAAAAAAATCAAAACCTGCCTCTGTCTGGAAATCACAAGCTTTAAGCATTTCTGAAAACCCAGAAGCTGTGGGGTGAATGAGAGCAGAGGCATCATGAGCAGCAGAGCTCTGGGGGATGCCCAGGTGTAGCACCCTGAGGCACAGCAGCAGAATTTTTGGGGTTGCAGAGCTGAGTGCTTTGGCTTGCCAGGAGCAAACACCACACCAAGGCAGGCAGAGAGCAAGGGAATGGAAGGGGAGGGCTCTTTGTTGATAATCTGGAAGGTGAAAAGTACTTTGGGACAGATCAGAGCTGCTAAATCCTCTAATACAAGGCTGGGCAGGAAGGGCAACTTGCCAGTTTTAGCCCATTGCCAAGGGAGAGATGCTTTGTTAATGCTCTGTTATTGCCCCACTGCCCTCCCAGAAGATGAAAAAGGGAAAAAGGAGAGACTTGAAGGCTGGAATTAAAAACTAGGAGAGGTTTAACAGAGTAGTAATAACAATGAGGAATTACAACTATACAAAAAGCCTGTAGATATGGAACCTGCACTCTTCAGTTGGTAATCAATTCCCAGCCAGAAAAGTCCCATACTCAGCAGCAGATGGGGTGCTTGAGACCAGGATCCCAATGGTATAATCCTCAACAGCCCCAGAGAAACCACAATGTTCCTACCTGGGCAGGCAGAAGACTTCTCTTGATGAATGAGGTTCTTCTCCAACGAGGAATCAAGGAGCAGCAACACCAGGAGTAAGGGCAGGAGCAGTAACAACCTGACCCCAACCCAACCAGCACACCAACCAAAGAAACACCCAAAAAGCTCTCTGGGGAGCCATTTTATACTGTGCACCATGGGAAGGAACACTGTGATTGGTCCATTTGGGTTATCTGACCCACCCTCTCCTCCCCATAGGCTCCTCATTAGAACCCCCGTATGGGACAGGGGGGCCCAGGCAGGGTCAGGTCAGCATAATTGCAGGAAGTTTTTTTATCCTGATCCTCTCAAACCAGAACAATCATGGCCCCACGTTGGGTGCCAATCAATCTGTCAAGGTTCTACCCAGTAACTGTGTGGCAGATGCTCTCTGTTTTTCTATCACTGCCCTCCCAGGGGAAGATGAAAAAGGGAATGAGGTGGAGAGATTTTAAGGTTGGAAGAGAAAAATTGAGACAGGTTTAATGAAGTAGTAATAAAGGTGGTGAATTGCAAATATCTATATATATATATAAGACATATAGATGGAACCCACCCTTCTCAGATGATAATTTCTTGCCAACCAAAACAGGGGCACACTGGAGTGGGCAGCAGATGGGGATGCCTGAGGCCAGTGACAGTCCCCAGGCTGGTCCTACCTGGGCAGGCAGAAGGTGACCTGTCCTGATGAATGATGCTCTGGTGAGGAAAGGAGCAGCAGCAGCAGTTTTCCAGTTAAACTGGTCCTGAGCAGAAGGAGCACAGCTGGAGGGGGTTGCTTGTGAACAGCATTGAGACTCCTGCAAGGGGAGGAGGGGCCCTGATTTTCCTGGGCTCTTTTCGGCTCTTTTCCTGGTCCTGGGTCACTCCACAGCCTCAGTCCTCCCAGATCCACAGCACAGTCACTGTGTGCCACCCAAAAATCCTGGGAGCCCTGTTGGCTGCTGGCTCCATGTGTGGCTATGGAAACTGATGCTTGGTGGTCTCTCTCCCCTCCTGCTTATTACCTGTGCCTGTACTGCAATATTCCCAGATCCCACCCCACCTGCTGTGTCCCACTGAGGTGTAGCTCCTGGTGGTATCTTCCCTTCCTTCCTTTCTTGGGAAAAGCTTTTGAAATATCTCCCTGGATGTTTGTCTGGGGGTTTGTTTGCAAGAGGCTCTTGGGATGCTGGGGGCATGTAATGGGTCCAGGGGTTCTGTGAGGAGTCCCGAGATGCATGCTCAGGATGCACTGCACCAAGTAGAAAATAATTTGGAAATTATTATCAATCCCAAAGGCCAAAATCCTGGACTTGGCACTTGTGAGCAGCCACCAAGCTGTGCACTGAGGGGAAGGAGTCTTGTTATTGAGTGGGAGAGAAATTGCTTCACTCCCATTAGGTCAGCATGGGGATGAGGGAATAAAACAGGTGCCCTGTTTGAACACTGCCAGCAAAAGTTTTCCCTTTCTGGAAGGGGAAGAACAGATTCAGATCAAAGCACTGGACCAGCTTGGACCTCTGAAGGCTGAAAGTCATCTCCAGCCAATTTCTGCGAAGGGATGAGTTGCTTCCAGCATCCCATGGGCTTTTTCCTGGTCTAAGGCGCAAGACACATCTTCCCTTCTTGCTAAGGAGAGGTGAAGTTTCCCTGTGAGCTACTTAAGAATGGAGAAACTTATTCCAAACATGCTGCCCTGTGCTGGGTGTGTGGGCAGGGGAAAACATGAAAACACATCCCATACATCCCATGCTGCCTGAGCAAGCATCCCAGGGAGTGTGTGTCAGGGGATGAGTCTGCTACCTGGCATCTATCTCAGCAAAGAAAAATAATCCTTGTAGCACCTGCAGCTCTCCCAGAAAAGCTTTGGCAAGAGGTGGGCTGGAGGGGGGGAGTCCTTGCTGAACAATGAGCAGGAGTGGGTGGGAGGGGAAGCCCTGGAACCTGGGAAGGGAAATGGGATTCTAGAAACACCCAGGCAGCAGGGAGACATGGAAAAAAAAAACCAAAACACAAACAGGTTGTTGAAAGAGACAGGAATCAACTCAGCAAACAGCAAGCAGCACAGGACAGAAAAATCAAAGCATCTCCTCTCCTCTCCTCTGGGTGCAAGCAAACTGGAGAGGGGTTTGCAAAGCCCTTGGTGCCCTGGTTTGGATATTTCTGCCATGAGTCTTTTCCCACTGATGGTGTTTGCTGACCAAGGAGGGGGAGGTGGGAACGCAGCCCCGCGAACAGCAATGGGCTCGCTTTGTGCATGGAGGCAGAGAGGCTGCAGGAAACTGGGAGAAACAATGAGGTTCTGCTTTGCTGGTGTGACAACCCGATGAGTGACGGGGAGGAAATGCTCTGCTGACAAGGGCAGTGTGAGGCAGAGGCCAGAGGCCACGTTTGTCACGCTGCGAGGGCTCTGTTGGTGTCAACGCCGCAGTCGCAGAATAAAGCTCACATGGCACTGCTTGGCTGGTGGGGTCAGTGCCTCTCAGCTGGGGGGCAGGGGGCTCCTGGTTTGAAAACTGGGGAATATGACAGGAAAAACAGCCTCTAGGAGTTGTGTCCCTGGGAAGGGACAAGCAGGCCCTGTGAGGGGTGGCAATGCTGCCTCCTTGTGCAAACCGGAGCTGGAGATGCAGAGCCCCAGAAGTCATCTTCCAGCAGAGGGAAGGAAGCACTGCTGCTCAGATGCAGGGCTGAAGATGCATTCAGTGCCCATCTTAAAATCTGCCTTGTGAGGAATTCCAGGGATTTATGAAATGCTTTCAAAACTCTAGCCTGAATTACAAGTGCCCATCTCCTTCAGCTCTGCCCCTACCAAGCTTTTAACTTCCCCACCCAGCTTGGGGTGGTATTATGAGGGTGAAATCTTTGACATCTATGAAATGCTTTTGAAGATAAAAAAGAGATGTAAAGTTTTCCTGGGCCAAGATCTGAGGCCCACATTTCATCTTCCTCCAGCTGCCAGACACAAATCTCACACCAGGAGTTTGCCACCTGCTGCCTGCAAGCAGCACAAGGAGCTGCCCCCTGTTCCCATGCCCACCCTGCCCTGCCAGCTCCCCCACCACAACTCTGTCCTGGTCTGGCTCTAAACCAGAGAGCTGAGCTGATCCAGGTTACAAACACTGCAGAACTGCAGCTCCATGAAAATAAAGAAGGAAAAGAGGAGGCAAAGAGGAAGCAATGCAAGAGAGAAGGAAAACTGGCATGAGGTTTATGTACATCTTTCTATTATCCTGCTGAAGGAGCCTCTGAAACTTGTTTTTGAGTAGGGCTCCCATTGTGCTGTATCAACACACCCATCCCCTGCCCCTTCTTTGCCCCAGAGTGGCAGAGGAGGCAAATGATGGATCTGAGTACAGAAGGGAGCAGAGGAAGAAGGAACCCGTCAGGCAGGAGCCTGGAGCACCAGCCTGCTTATCACTGCCAAGTTTCCTGCAGGCATTGCAAGGAAGGGAAGTTTTAAATTGCTTTTACACCCCTCTGCTTGCTTGAGTGCACAGAAAAGGCAGAAGTGGCTGCAGAAGCATCTGGCTGGGACTTTGCTCAGGACTTGGCCCCATGCCATGTTTGCAGGGTAAGCTCTTTATTTCCTCCAGGCTTTCCTATGGGACTCTTTTTCTATGGGACTCACCATGACATGGGAGGACTTCAGACATCAATTAAACTCTTTCCAGAACAACCCTGTGAGGCTGAAGAAGGGCTCTGTGGCTCTCAGGACTCATCTCTGCTCCTAAGCAATCCCGAATTTCAAGTTCACACAAAAACCAAGGAACTCACTCACCCAGCTTTGCCCAGGGATCCTGTGGCAAAGGTGGCACTAACATCTAGTGTTCCATCAGTTTAACCCCCCTGAAATTGCTCCTTCTCCTCCTGAATTCTCTTTCCTCACTCCATCACAGCTTCTTCACCAACAGAGTCCCTCTACAAGGTGTCCATACACTGCCTGCTATAGGGACTGAATAAATGGCTCTAAGGACTCTGTGTGCTTAATATGAGAAGAAAGGCAAAATGGGTTCACCCAGGCAGCTTCTAGACTTTGAGTACCTGGAATTCATGCTCCAAATCCCCTTTTTCTGCATTGAAAAGGATGCTTGTGGGGAACACGTGTGGTGTAGTTTGCAATTCTTCTGGTTTTCCTGCCTTGCTCCTTCTCCCAAACAACCTTCCTTGTCCTTTTGGCTTTAAATTCAGCAGCACCCTCCCAGTCTTTCACTGCCTGACACCACTGAAGTTTTAGCCCAGCAACCCGGGGAGGCTGAGAGATAGGGCACAGCTCATGTTGCCTCCTGTAGAATCCCAAAAGGAATATTTGTCTCCAAACAGCCACCCTGACAAAGTGGACACTTTGCTTGGGTGGAGACCTCATTCAGAAGCCCTCTGGACTCTGTTCCCTCATGGACAGACCCTCATTTGGGTAACAACCCTGAGAAACAGGGGACTGGTGTCACAGGAGCAAGGACACTGCCCTTGTTCCCTAAGGGAAAGGGACAGGAAAACTGTGCCCTGCAGAGTGACACCTTATGTGTGCTCCAGGTAAAGCCACTGGGGAGGGGGCATGTGCAGAAATCAGGGTTATTGCTGTGTCACCCTATCTGGAGGGCTCAAAGTGAACACCTGGATTTGCAAGATATGCCAAAGCCCCCCCAGAATGGTGGGGGCACCAAAGGGGCACACTGGGAATGCTGGATGTGTGCCCAGCATCCAAGGACCTGAACTTCTTACCAAGGTCGTTGCTGGATCCAAGGGTGGGGATAACTTCTCTCTCTCTTCTTTATCTTTATCTCTCTGTGTCTCTGTTTCTAACCTTATCTCAGGTAACATAGTTTGGGACTTTTTTAAGTTTTACTCCCTGTTGCCTTTTTAAGTTTTGTCAGTTGTAACCTGTTCTTTTGACCACTTCCTTAAGTTTTGCTAAATAGTAATCCCTTGCTTTGAAAGTACCTTCCTTTATAATTCTGCTAGCTGTAATCCCACATGCTTTATAATCTTACTCACTTTTAAGTAAAATTGTGTTTTTATACAAACCTCCTGGGTAATAACCTTACTCCTGAGCACCCCACAGAGAATTCCCAAACTTAACCTCACCAAAAGGGTCATTAAAAGAGATTAATTAGAGAAGGATTGGGCCCAGCCACACCCAGCCTCCTCTCTGAGGGAGTTTAGAAAGCAAGGGGGTCCTGTCCAAATCTTCCTGGCTTGACCCCCACTCTGGGGAGCCCTCCCTGTGCCCCCTCCGTGGGATGTAGAGATGTCCCCCCTCTGTGGGATGTGATATTTTGTTTGTCCCCCACACCTGGGGACCTGTGCTCACTTTGTGAGCTGTGACAGTGCTGCACCCACCCTGTGGGGTGTGAGGCCACCAAAAGCTTTCTCTTGGCCCTGGGTCTCTGGGCATCCATCCCTGGCATGTTCTACTGAGCCATGCCCAGACACTGCTGGCCCTGGGCTAACACTGTGCCCAGGAGCATGCAAATTGTTGGTGTGGAGATGATCAAGGGCTGGGGTTTGAGTCCACACCCTGGTGTTGTTCCCTACTCTGGAATAAAGGCAGCTGGAGAGGCTGGGAGAGGCAAACTTCTCATTCCTAGTGCCCCTGACCCAAAGAATGATGCTACCAGAGAGGTAAGAGGGGGGAATAGGGCTTGGAGAGGCTGAGGGTGATCATCTCCCTCTTCCCTCTCACAGCACCAAGGATGGGAGGCACCTCAGGATGCTCTTCCACAGCCTCAGAGGTGCAGGGGCTGTGCAAAAAAAAAAAAAAAATTTCTGTGGTCCACCAAGGCCACATGGTCCAGGGCAGGGGGCTCAGCATGGGGCACAAGGGTTGGGATGAGGCAGGCAGATGGGGAGGACAAGGCTGGATGTTGGGGAATGTCAGAGTCTCCCTGGGCAGGACCCCACTCACAGATGACCAAGCAGGTAGCAGTCTTTAAGGTGCTTCATCAAGCTGGCATTATGGTCCCATTGAGGCAGCTTTTTAGGGGAATGATGAAATTAAAACAGTTCCTGACAAAAGGCAACTCTTGCTGCTGCAGGTTTTGGGCTTTGGCTTTGAATTCTGCTGTTGTGGGTTCTTTAAGCCAAACTAAAAATAGGTAATTTTTTTTTTTTTTTTACTAGAATGTTTTTGCTTGGCTGTGATCTTTTTGGGTGTCGGGGTTTCTTTTCAGAAAACAGATCAGATTTTTTGACTCCCACAGAGGGGCATGGAAAATTTCAGGATCTAAAGGCTTAAAGCATTTGTCAAAATTATAACCAGCAGACAAAGAGGGCACATCCCAGGAAGCATGAGACAGTATTAGCAATAAGTGACACTACCAGTTCAGCTTAAAATACATCTAAAATATATTTTGTAAGGCCTCATATACTCTCTTAGGTTGTGTTTCTACAATACTAACATACTTCACCCCTGAGAGAAGTGTGGGGGCTTTTGGATGGAGAGGAAGCAAGAGCCAGGAGTAAAGGACATGAAAGAAGAGCTTTACTCCTTGCTTTTCCTTTAGCCAGCTCTCCACGGTCCCTGCAGTTGCCAAGAACTTTTATATGACAACAGCAAGAACACAAAACCCTGTTAAATACAGATTCAGCTGAACTTAAATTGAGGAGAAGCATCCACAGTAATCAAGGTTTGGTGGATGTGCCTTGAATATGGCATTGTTCTTAATTATCAAGCTCTGCACACCTGCAGCAAAGATATTAAAAGAAAAGAGTTTTCCAGCATGCTGCTACTTGATAAGTGAAGCTATGGCATGACAGAGCTGGTTTTGCCTTTTCCAAGCTCAAGACTGGAACTTTAGCAGCACTGTCTCCAGCTTTCTGTTTTACAGGATGCCAGTAATTATTTTTGCAGGGAAGGGGACTAGAAATGTTCTGTTATTTGTCCTGTACCTTTTTTCAGTGGAACTCAGGTTCTTTTTTTCTAGCATGTGATATGAAACATATTTAACAAGATGTTCCCTTTCACCATCCCATGTGGTGCTCAGCCCCTTCACACAGCTCCCAGGTTGTGAAGTCAACATCACCCAAATGCCACAGGAGGAAAAACTGGGCAGTGTTTCCCCTGCAAAGCCTGGGGGTTTTGGTATTATTGTTCCTTTTCTCCACCCCCAGTTTGAACATTTTCCTTCAGTAGGAACCAGCATTGCTTCCCTTGGTGCAAACCAACCTCACTGCCATCACAGGCACAGAGATCCCAAGGCCCAGTGCTGTGTTGTGGGCAGGCAGGGCTGAGCTTGGCCAGAAGAAAAGAGCTGAGTGTGTTGCTGCAGCAGAAGAATACCAAAGGAAATGATTTAAGGAGAAAAGATGAGTTCTGACAGGTGATCTGAGCTCAGGCAGCGAGGCAGACTCCCCTGTCACTGGGGACACAGGGCACCATATGACCAAAATCGATGTTCTGGACTTGGTGGTGTAGTTATTGGGATTATTAAGATGACTGAATTTGCCCACTGGAGTGTAGAGAATGAAACATATGGTACTAAACAAACCAGCAAAGCAGTCAAGGGGCAGCTCCACGAAGGGATTTGTATGTAAACATAAGGGGGCCAGGCAAAAGCCACGCTCCTGCGAGTGAATTTAGCTGCGTTTGCTGTAACGATTATAGGAGTGCAATTTGGGAGATTTATCTTTTAATTAGGAAACTCCTGTGTCCTTCAAAAATCTCCTTTCCCAGCTCCGCAGCCACCTGCGTCAAAGGGCAGCGGGGAGCCCTCGCTTACTCACAGCTCCCCTGCTCCTCCTCACCCCAGGCTGCAGGACTGCCACAGCTCCGAGCAGATGGTCCCACATCAAATGTTTCCTTCCTCTGTCACTTGCTATTAATTAATTGGAACGTTGTTAGTGTGCATCGTAATCTTCTTGGGCATTTCCCTCATGCCACGAGATTCCCTTTCGGCCGCACCTTGCCGGACGTGGAGGGAGAAACCTGGGCTGCCTGATGGTAATGCCAGCTGAAAAGATGCTTTAATTTTTCCCTGAGAAAATTCAGTGTGTTAGCAGCACTCCCTGAGCTTGCTTTACAAGAGCAAGCCAAACTCTAGAAGCTCTGCCAAGAGCCAAAGCCCACACCTATCCAAGCTACTTGAGCCCAAGCATCCCAGAGGAGTGGACACTGCCAGAGGTTCAGCCTCACTCAGGTAGCTGGGAAGCCAAGGGACACACAATTTACCTGATCCCTATCCTGGCCTTTTTTTGTGGCCCTGGGTGTGTTTTCTCCCCTCGCTGCAATCAGTGGGACCTGAAAGCCTAACAAACCCCTCAGAAGTAGCATAATGTTATCATTGCATCTCTGAGTAGTTGGTTATAAGCTTTTCTTATCCTGGAGCTACAAAAGAGTAAAGGACCCCATCCTTGCTGTGATTCTGGCAGCACACATAGCCAGGGTACCCACCAGAGCCCTGGTGAAACCAGCAGGGACTCTGTGCAAGGCTCCAGCTTTTTGTGTTTGTCATAAGACACTCTCATGATGACAGTAAAACATGGCACGGGTGCAAAGTTGTCTTAGTTAAAAACATGAAACTGTTATTTTTCTTCATTTTAAGCACCAGGAAGGGAGAAGGAACTCTGCCATACACAGAGACCCTGCAAAGGGCAAAAGAAGTCCTTGCCTGACCTTGGGGAGCAGGACCTCCAACACCTTGTAAAAGAATCATAGGATGGTTTTGGTTGGAAGGGACCTTAAAGATCATCTGGTTCTAACCTTGCATGGACAAGGACACCTCCCACTAGACCAGGTTATTCCAAGTCCCATCCAACCTGGCTTTGAATCCAGGGATGAGGCACCCACAGCCCCACTGGTCAACCTGTTCCAGTGTCTCACCACCATCACACTAAAGAATTTCTTCCTAATATCCAATCTAAATCCAACCTCTTCCAATCTAAATCTACCCTCTTCCAGTTTGGAACCATCCCCCCTTGTCCTGTCACTCCATGCCCTTGTCAAAAGTCCCTCTCCAGCTTTCCTGTAGCCCTTCAGGTACTGGAAGGTGCTGTAAGATTTCCCTAGAGTTTTCTCCTCCAGGCCAAACAACCCCAACTCCCACAACCTGTCCACATAGGATGGGTGCTCAAGACACAAGTGCACAAGACACCATGCTCTGGTGACCTCAGGAGACCTCAGAGCTGAACCGATGATGGAGCTGAGGCCCAAAACATCCCCTCCAGCAGGTGCAGGGAAGGTGGGCAGCCCCTGGCACCCTGTGCACCCCATTCCCAGGAGAAACATCTGGACTGGAAGGTAGGCAGAGGTGGATGTGCTGAAGTGACTGAAGTGTCTGCTTCCCCTGGCTTCACCAGTTTCCATTGTGCCCGTGTCCTTACCACCAAAAAGGAACATTTGCAAATGCTTCCTGACACTGAGACTTCCTCCAAGGCATTGCTGGAGGTGTCCTGGCAGTGCCAACCTGCTGACAGCACCTGGCTCTCAGGAGGATGTCAGAGCCAAAGTGCCTCTTGGGTGGTGTTGGCACTGGCAGGGAGAGAGCTGTAAAAATGAAGACATAGGAGGAGGAGAGATATTCCTCAGAACACATCAGATTTCAGGGAAAAACCTGAAGCCTCGACACACTTGGCTGCAACACTAAAAATGCAAATAACCCATCAGTTCAGAAAGGTCTTTTGTTTTCTGCTTGCCATGTTTTGTGGCTGAGATCTCAAGGAAAGCAGAACTAACACCATGAATGCTTATGAGAAGTGAGAGTCTGTCAAAAGAGAAATACAGTTTTCAGGAGACACAAGATTTTTCCCCTCCTGCTGAGTTTAGCACTGGCTTGAGCACCAGATTCCCTCTAAACGTTGATCACCCAGAGCTGCATCCTAACAAAGGGTGGGGGAGCTGACCTGACCCTACACATACCCACTAATTTCCTCCCCCTCAGGAATCTCAAAGCCTTTTCCAAGAGGAGAGAGCAGATGAGTGGATGAATTAAATCTTGCATAACCTTTGGGAGTTGGAGACAAGCAACACCATTTTCCCATTTTTGAAGGTGGCAATTAAAGCAGGAGCCTGTCACCAACTGTTTGTTTCAAAGGTGTCAACAAGCTGGAGCAGGGAAAACCCAGCCAACCTCACAGCTCTTTCCCTCCATGGAGCAGAAAGTGAGAAGGCAACGAGCTGGACAAGTCCAACTTCAGCAATTTTTTGGGGGCTCATTTTGAATCATGCCCCAAACCAGCAGCAAGATGAGAAGAAGCTGGGCTCATAAACACTCCTTTCAGTTTTGATTAGAAAATATCCTCTTCCAGGCCCTGCTTGGGTAATGGCAGCAAAGTATAAAGTGACCAAGGGTGTCTGTAATTCAATAGATCTGTTCCATGGATCAAACCAGCTTACCAGGTGGGACCTACTGGTCTGGATCCATCTGTGGTCCATCCATTTCATGTGTAGCTCTCCCAGCTGTGTGTTTGATGATCCCTGGATCATCAGCACCATCACAAGATTGCTCTCTGACTCACACAGGGCAAAAGCTGAAGGTAGAAGGGCAAGAGCAACCCAAAACGTTGATCAGCTTCTGTTCCACGACATCAAAGGGGGTGGTATCACAGCTTCCCTCTTGCTCTGAAGTCCTGTGATTTATGTTGGAGGAGGTAAACAGGGAGGAGAAGCAAAGGGAAAGCCCAGAGCCACCCTTTTTACCTGACAACACTTCTTGGTTTGCTTGTTCTATAAGAGTTGTTGTACTCTTCATGCTCCCTCAAATTCCTTTCATGAAAAACATGGCAAAGATCAATGCTATGCCTGAGTTAGACAGAAAAATATCCTGTTTCACCAACACCTATTTTAAATTATATTTGAGCTACAGCCTACAACTGCTGTGTGTTTTTAAAAAGCCCTTCAAACAGGAAGCCTTTAAAAAGCCCTTCAAACACTGGCACAGGTTGCCCAGGGGAATTCTGGCTGCCCCATCCCTGGAAGTGTTCAAGGCCAGGTTAGATGGGTTTGGAGCAACCTGGGCTGGAGGGGGGTAGGGTTGGAACTGGGTGGTCTAAAGACCTTAAAAGGTGCCTTCCAACCCAAACCATTCTATAATTCTATGAAACTAAATGTTGCTTATATAAATGCTTTTGATCTGGATGGGAATCCAAATTTTTCCCTTCTTTTTATTAATCTGTTCAAGTGGGACTTGCATTAATGAAGCACTTTGATTTATGGTTAGCTATTTAATTCTGAGTGAGCAAATACTTTAATATTTTAAATGTGAAATTCCTGAGGCCTGGGCACCTCTAGCAGGCAGAAGGATTTGCAGTATACAGGATCACTGCATGACACTGAGAAAGACATTATTTATTGCTTCCAAACAGGCTATTAAAAATACCCCATAAGAAGATAAGTTGCTTAGAAGGTGCCCATGGAGTTGAAGATGAAACATCCCTCAGCCAGACAATGTTTCATGGTTAGACCAACCAGGCACTGCCTCTTCTCTCCATAAGCCCCAATCCACTACATCATTTCTTCCTTAATGTGCTCTACCTGGCTTCATGCTGAGCATGATCTATGTGCTTTGTGGAAGCAGAAACTAATATTATTCTGGGGAAGGGAGGAGGAAATAGAACATTGCTGATTGCTTAATTTTCAGCCAGAATTTTCTGAAGACTGAGAAGGTTTTTTTTGGTGGGTTTTTTTTTTTCTTTTCAGAAGAAATTGTGCCTTTTTCTCCTTACTTCTCCTGAGAAAGTGATAAATATCCCTTTTCTAAGCCATGTTTTGCATAAGGGGATATATCAAAAGATAAAACCAAACTAACCAGATTTGCTTCTGGGAAGGTCATGCTTAACTCCAGGAAAGTACATGGAGATAAAATACACCTGTGGTTAAATTCTCTGGGGAGAGGATTTGAAGTGCTTACAGAAATCAATGCAGCAGCCCTGTGCAGCAGGAGAGGTTGTGGTCTGCACAACCTAAGGGAATCATGGAGCTCTTTGGGATGGGGGAAGCAGAGGAGCTCCATTGCCAGGGGTCTGAGGTTGCTCTCACCTTGGCAGAGTCCCAGGTGGGAAGCAGAGAAATGTGGTGGTCAGTCCATCCTCTGTGGCTGGCACCATCCTCCTGTTGGCTTTCAGCTCACTAAAAGAGCAATGAGGGGTGGCACTGGGGTTGCTTTTTTAGTCACTTGGCCAAGGTGACACAGGGGAGCAGTGGCAGAGCCCAGGTTGCCCAATTCTGGCATCTGCCCTTTGGCCACAAAGGCAGCAGCACCACCAGAGTTCTGCAGCTCCTGTGGGCAGGATTTAGGAGCTGAGGTTCAAGCCTGCAAGGTTCTGGATGTTCAGGTTGCCAGTGGCTTTAATGGCATAAAGTCAATTGTGCCCAGCTCTTCCCCACAGCCTTTTTTCTCCATGTCACTTATAGTGACCTGATTATTAAAATAAACCTATTCTCTGAAAAAGGACTTCAGGCGTGTGGAAAAGAAAAAAAAAGGGAGGAACAGCAAAGTCTTCCTGTGCTTCAATTGATGTGTCAGGGTTAGAGATTTGCTTCTAGACTCTGTGGTCAGTGGTGAGAGGACTTCCTCCAAAAAAAAGGGATTCAGAGCCCACCCCTTATCTGCCTGGAGCTACAGAGTGTGATCACCCTACAGCAGCTCAGCTCCCCCTCTGTGCCATGCCCATGGGCCACATCTATGATATGTTCTGCATCTTTCCTTCCCTTTCCCAGCCCTCTCCCAGAGTGCAGAGCAGGGATTTTAAGGATTTGGGTTTTGGTAGGATGCAGCAGTGCCCTCTGATCTATTAATCATTGTTATTCCCCCGCACCCCATCACCAAATCATCTTTCCAGGCCACCTGTGTCCTTAGCAGGCTGTAAAGGAAATCATTATTATTTTGGCTCCTGTGATTGAAGCACCTATGTGAGCAAAACACACTTTTTCACCAGCCTTGCCAATCCTACACGGGGTAATTCTGGTGCACACCTCTTCCACTTCTACACACTCTCCATTTAGGTGCTGTCATTAATTTACATCCCCCCTTCATCAACGTGGGGCAAGCAGGTCCCATTTGTAACAAATATTTCCACCCAGGCTCAGGAAGTTATCACACTCAGGTTATTTTTCAACCAAAAGTTGATCTCTTCTTTTTCTCAAGGAGGGAAGGGGCTGGGTGGGGGGAGGAGGGGAATGAGGAGTGAGAAAAAAGAGAAGACACCAAAAAGACAGAGAATGATGGGCAGGTGGTAGATAAGGGAAGCAGTGGAGTGGAAATGAAAGCTTCCATATCATTGCAAACAGATAAATTCACACACTGCACTGGGATGTCACAGGCTGTAATCATAAGAAAGAATCAGAGATACATAATAGCACCATTACTGGAAAATATGAGAAAGACTTGAAAGATAAGCTATCATCAAAAGTCTCTTACACTGCATATTTTGCTTCTGTTCTGTGCAAAAATAGGGAAGGAAATTGTTCTTTCTGCCCCCTATTAGAGGCAAGTTATTGCCCTTTCTCCACACATCCTCCCGTTTAAAGCACAAATAAAGGCAGTGCCTAAGAGAAAACTGTATGACAAATGAAGTCATAAAACACCATACCAAAGGTCCAATATTGGAAGAACATTTAGGTTTCCAAGGCTGCAGAGCCAGCTGCAGGGAAATAACTGATAAAGTTGCCCTTGGAACTTCCCCACCAGTAACCCTGTGTGTGTCTGCCCATTACAATCCAGACTTTCCCTGCACCCTCAGAGAATTGGTTTGTGCAAACTTTTACCTCTTCTGAGCAGGTGGGCACTGAACAGTGAACCTGCTCTGGTTTTCTTTCTAGCCTTATCAAAAAATTCACATCCCTTATGCAGATCTTCATGAAATGCTTCTATCAGTCATTGGGAACTTCCTAGGCAAATCTGAACGTGCCCAGTTTCATGGTTTTTCTTTTTTTCCTGTGGGTTTCCACCCTTCTCCTTTCAGCACCTAATATACCTGGATGAGTTGCACATGTGGGTCTGTTCTCCCCATTTTCTCAGCCACAGAACTGAAGCAGAGAGATGAAGCAACTTGTTCAGATCTGCCACAATTCAACCAGAAAATTTAATGCCTGACGACATTTTCAGCCATTAATATGACTGATTTTTTTTTTTCAAATGGAAATGCCCCAGCACCACTTGCTGCAAATGTAGAAAACTCTATGTGTAGGTACACATAGATGTGTAGTTCTGTGTGTGTAGGTGCCTCTCTGTAATTGAGCTACAGGTTCCACCTAAAAGCTGGCAAGTGGTAGGAGATGAGCTTTTGGAAGAGAGGACAGTTAATTAACAATATAAACCAGCAGCAAAAGTAGGAGATGATCTGTAGTCATAATCCTCCCCAGTTTAGCAAAATACATGCTTGCACTGAGTGGCTCTACTTTTCCACAGCAATAAAGCTTTTCAGTACTGCCAGATTAGTGAATTAGGCTTTAGCTGAGATATTATTAAAACATCTCTGGCAGATTTACTAACTCCTGGGCTACTTGTGGATGGACATAAATGCTGAGCAGGAACCTGCAGTATGAAATCTTTCACTTTTGAACCTGCAGTATGAATTTTTCATTTTTGCTTCATGCCTTTCCAAAAGTCAGGTCTTTAAAGTAACACAGGCCTCTGAAGAAAAGCCATCCCTCCATTGGGCTGGCACAGACCTGTGGCACTCTTGAGGTCACAAGAAACTGAAATCAGAAATGCTTGGCTGGTAGCTCCTTCCTTTCCACACCAATGATCCAGGGTCTCTTCCTGGCTTTTCACAGCTCTATGAAACAGCACTAGCAACCTGATGGAGAAGCCAGATGGTTGACTGGGTCCTTCCAGCAATTCCCAGTGAAGATAAGAACAAACCATGCCCTTGAATCTGCCTGCAGCTCGAGGTCTGTGATTCCACCCTGAAGAGATGGAGCCAAGAGGGGGAAGAGGCAGGAAAGCTCCTGGGGACCATCTGCAGTGGAGTCCTTGGGGCAGCAGGTCTGGCAGGGCTGCCTGCCCAGCTTCCCCCAGTGCTGGGGGTACAGGACATGAATTTGGAGCTCAGCAGACAGGGTTATGACCCCAAGGCACAGGGTCTGGCACTTCCATTTGGGCTTTCACCAGTTTGTGACTTTCCTGAGATACAAAACCAAGTGACACTGCAGACATCATCACCTGCATCCCAGACATGCCCTCAGGACTCTGCCTTGGATTCTGTGAAAAGCTGGTGCAAAAGATGAACTTTTCCCTGCAGCAAAAATGCTGTACTGGGTAAATAGCCAGGAAAGAGTTAAAAGCAAAGAAAACAAAACCTAGTGCTTTTGTGGAGCTGGAGGCTAAGTGGCAGGTGAGGAGGATGCTTAATTTCTCCTTTCTAGATTACAAATGGCAGAGTAAGAGCTCCACAGCCTGTATCATGAAAAACAGTTTGGGTTTGGCAGTGGCTAGTTATAATTTCAGAAAGCTCAGCTTTCTCTTCAGACCCAAAGACTTCCTCCAAGAATAAGGCCTGGAAGGATGGCCCTGGCTGCGTGGCAGGTCATTAGGATGCAAGTCCCTTGTGTGGCATTAAAGGGAACTCATTTAATACCCCAGGTCAGTCACTGCTGGGGGCTGGGGGTGTTTTCTTCATTTCACTTTTCACTTCACCAACAAGCAGGTGGAAAATTATCATGATGGTTCACACCAAACTTCCCAACCAACATGTCCAGTGGGCAGCAGGGATCCTTGTGGGGCTGATGCTGTTGTTTTTCAGTGCAGCTTCCAGTGCTTCCCAGTGCTGTGGGAAAGGTTGTTAGTGATGCTCTGGCACGTGTTGCAGCAGTGTAACCCTTTGCAATGGAGAGCCAATGGACTCTCCAAAGATCTCACTTTAAAATCATGTAAGATTGCTCCTGTGTCCCTGCCACCCATCTCACTCATCTCCCTGCCTTGAGGGCTCTGGAAAGGAACTTAGCCAAAAATCATCTTGGAGGACTGCTGGAGATTATCAGTGAGGTGACAGGAAACCACTTGGAGTCAATCCCCCAAAACACGGGAGGTGCCAACTATTGTTATTTTGGTGTCTTTGAAGACACCAAAAAGTGCCTTATTTTTGTTGGCCTGAACCATCCTGCCCTAATACTGAGACCACAGTGTGAAACTCTGTAAATCCATGTCCTCATTCACTCTTCTGTTTCTCCCTGGGTTTGGGGTTAAATCCTTGGTTGGAATTTTTCCCCTGACCAAAAAAAAACAGTAGCTAGGGCTTCCTTCAGTGTCTGCTATAATAATAACCTGTGACACAACATGATGCATAGGGACTGGACAGCCCAAATGAACAAGAGGCCAGCTGGCTGCTGTACCACAGTGCTCTGAGTCCTCTGTCATGATGGAGCATATAGGAAAACCTGTACCATGCTGGAGACAGAGGAGCTGCTTCATCTATGCCTCCTCCCTCTTCCTGGATGCAGGAATCTGCAGCTTTTATGGGTTTCCCCATTATATTTAGTAATTTGTGCTTTTCTGTGTAACTGTATGCAACTGTACCCTGTCCAGAGCTCCTCACTCACATCAAAAGAAATCCCATTGAGATAAAAAGTGATGAGGAGGGCTTGATCAGAGAGACCTTGGATTTTAAACACACAATCCCCTAACTGCAATCTGCCCACGATAAGATGGGAAGTGATGCCTTCAAAAGCAAACTGCTTTCAAGGCTTTTTTGACACTTCTCAGACTAAAAGACTTTGCACACACTGTAAGAGCTGCCAGCATCACTGCACTGAAGTTTGTGTCAGCAGCACTTGTGCTATAAATCCTCCTTTTCCCCAGGAGTCTACAGCTCAGCTGTGAAATTTCCTCCAGGCTCAAGACTCCTTACAAAGTGCTAGCTAGGAAATTATTTTATTTTCCCTGGTTTTGACAATTTTCACAGTATAAACAAGAAGGTGAACATATATAAATTATACCAGAAGACAGAAAAAATAAACAGCACATATTTGTTTTTTTTATCTGCTTTGTTTTTCTCACTTTCTCACACTTTGAAAGCTTTACATTTAAGAACATCATGCAGTGGCTGCTGATCCCATGTAGTGATGTCTTGTCTTTTATCATTGGATGAAAAAAGGTGAAAGTCTGAAAGGCTTGGCCCAGTTCTGATCTGATGGATCTGATTTCAGATATTTGACACACTGGGGGCTCTCTTGGTGAGTGAAATCAGAACCAGACCTATTGTCTTGCAGAAACCAGTGGCTCTCCTTCATGTAGCAAATTTACCCTGCAGCTCCTAATTGGTCTGATGATTAAGTAGCACATTACTTTTCAGACACCCAAACTCCTACAGATAAATCTCAAAGAGACATTATTTGATTTAGAATCAGTATTAGTGATTTGACAACTAATGACTTGCTATTAAATTCCACTGGCGTGGAGACAATGCAACCTCCCCTGGTAACAAAGCATTGTATGTGAGTGGCTCATAGACTTTTAATTATGATTATCAATCTTCTTTCCTGTCTCATTCTCTCCTTCTCTTGGGTCCATGTGTTAATCTGTTGTGTTGCTCTCTAAATAACTGGGCAGAATCAGATCCTAAGGAAGCTGCTGGTGTCCCTCTGTGTGAGGGGGCAGCCCCGTGGCCTCCTCACCTTGTCCTGTGTGACAGTGTCAGGGCTCTGCCTGACAAACAAACCTTGCAAACACACCCATCCTTTGCAGGTGCTGCTCTACACCACTGCTGAACATCACAAGAAGTCCTCCCTCAGTGACAATCTGGTTTATTAGCACAGCGTTGATGGAGCTAAGTCAGCGTTCTGGGTGCTCCTGAAGTGTTCTGTGATCTCAGAAATCCTGCAAGGCAAATATCTTCTGATGAGTCCAGCTGCTTAAAAGACAAGACAGGTGAAGCAGGAGCTTTCCTGCACGTTTTGTGGGTTTCTTATGTGTCTCTTTACCCTTTGTTCTTTTCTGCTGGCTAATCGTTTTCTTTCCTGTTTTACTCCCAGGTACCTTTTGCAAAGAGAGCAGAAGAACAGATGTTTAAAGATTCATTGGCAAAACATATGTGTGCTAGAATAGCATTAATTTGCAGTGAATCACTAGATGTTGCAAATTAGGAAGTGACTAAATGCGATATAAGAGCAAGAATCATGCATTATAAAACACCCTCTTTTCATTTATTTGGACAGTTGTAGTTCAGTTTTTAATTATTGATGATAATGTGCTAGTAACTGTGCTGGTTTATATCTAGTAAAAAATGAAGTCTTAGTAAAACATGAAGTCATTACAGCACTCAGCTGTTAATTATTGCTTAGGGATAGAGGGAAGACTACAAATTTTGTGCAGGTTAATGAAGCATGAATCAGCTGGCTCCTGCTGCAAGGAATAGCTGAATATCTTACATGCTCCTGCAGACACAGGCATCCCACAGGCTTTCTTTTTTCCTCTGGCTTGAATGTCAGCACCTGAAAACAGACCTTAAGATACAGGCTTCAGAACTGCAGAAGGCTGCCAATCACAGGGAAAAATCGGATTTGATGCAGCTCCCCCACTGAATTCGGTGCCACATTGATGGAGAGTTTGGAATGTTTATGTTGGGCCACTGAAATATCAGTCAGTGACATTTCTCTTGTGCTGTTTGGAGAAGTAAGAAGTGTGCATTGTCTGCACTGAATCCAGACAGTTTTACCAGCTGGATGGGTGATGCAGTCTGAAAGTGTCTGCTCCATATTTGTGAGTATGCATGGGAGGAGGTGCCCAAGCATCAAGAGCACCAAGAGGTGAAGAAACGAAGTTTGGATCCCCTCTGCTGACCCATTTGTTCCTCAGTTAATGGGCAGAAAGGCCAGAGGGACACTGAGAACCTATCTAAAGATCATAGAATCTTAGAATCCTAGAATTGGCTGGGTTGGAAGGGACCTCAGAGATCATCAAGTCCAACCCTTGATCCACTCCTGCTGCAGTTCCCAGCCCATGGCACTGAGTGCCACATCCAGGCTCTTTTGAAATATCTCCAGGGATGGAGAATCCACCCCTTCCCTGGGCAGCCCATTCCAATGCCTGAGCACCCTCTAGGTAAAGAAATTCTTTCTAATGTCCAACCTAACCCTCCCCTGACACAATTTGAGACCTCTTGTGCCCTCTTGTCTTGCTGAGAGTTGCCTGGGAAAAGAGCCCAACCCCCTCCTGGCTCCAACCTCCTTTCAGGGAGTTGTAGAGAGTGATGAGGTCTCCCCTGAGCCTCCTCTTCTCCAGCCTCAACACCCCCAGCTCCCTCAGCCCTTCCTCACAGCACTTGTGCTGGATCCCTTCCCAGCCTCCTTGCTCTTCTCTGGACCTGCTCCAGCACCTCAATCTCCTTCCTGAGCTGAGGGGCCCAGAACTGGACACAGGACTCAAGCTGTGGCCTCCCCAGGGCTGAGCACAGGGGCAGAATCCCTTCCCTGGACCTGCTGGCCACGCTGTTCCTGATACCACGTTAGATTTTGAGTATGCTTCTAACTTGGCCATCTGCCTGGATGAGTTCTTCATGAAGCTTCTGTGATAGTATTTCCTGTACCCCACAACTTGCCACCTTTTGTTTAGTTGGCAAGAGAGATCCTTTGGTGAATAGAACAAATGTGGATTAACAAATGCCTGGAAAAATAAAAGCTGCTGACTCACATTGCTGCTGCTTCCAGTCCTTTATATTGCCTTTTACAGGCATGAATGGGTTCTGACTTGCAGAATTGCTTGCAGAAACCAAAACATCATAAATACCAGCAGTCAAAGAAAAAATAAAAATCTCTGCTCGCATAGTACTCCTGGGTCTATTTTTAAAAAACACTCCAAAAATCATGCAGAGATTTACTCAGCAGTTGCAAGGGGGAGAGAATGCAAGTCCTGCTTGCACTTCTTTGGTTGTCCCAATTAAAGGAGAAATGGGATGGCAGCTTTAGTTACAAGTTGTACAGCAAATGACTGCTAATGCTTAGAGCTCTTAGCTCAAAACCAAACCATGAACTAATGGAAACTCTTGTGAAGAAAGGACATGCTTGTAAAAGGCATTTCCTCTTTGAGGAGGCTTCCTGAATGGGAACAGAAAGTGGCATTCATTATCTGAATTAGTAACAGCAAATAATTCAAGGTGCACAAGTCCTGAGCATTAACGTCTGAGGGAATGGATTCTGCTCCTGCAGGAAGGTGCTGAAGGACTTTAATCCACACCCAGGTTCTGGAGGCAGAAAGTAGGTGTGCTCTCTCCTCCCCTGGCATGAAGGCATGGGCTGGGGTGGGTAGAAGTATCACTCATCTGAAAGGATTCGTGGGAACAGCTGTCTGCTTCTGTACAAGAATTTGCATTTCTCTGCTATTCACAGGCACCTTCCAGCTCCTGTGTCACCAAATCAAACCAGGCTGCTCATTGAAGGTAAAAGGTTTTTTTGGGTATTTACCTAGCAGGCACAGAAGCTGCCTACATCCCAGAAAGTTCTGCCACAGGAAGGTTTGCCCAATATTATTTCAAAGTATTTTTAAGGAGAAGAGCTGCTCTCTTCACCCAAGGTGCAGGGAGGGAGGTTTGCACAGGCACACAAACTGCCTTTCATCATGGGCAGTATCACCACCTACTCCTCGGTCTGAATAGAAAGCAAAGATTTTTATTTTTTTTTTTCCAAATTTTCTGCTTTTTTTTTTTCCCCCCTTATAGATTTGAAGCAATTTGGGAGGGGCTGAACCCCAGAAGAGAGGGTGTCATGTGTGAAATCAAGCAGTGATTGTTAAATATGTTAATTATTCATATCAGCTGGTGTTTGCTTGATATTTTCCTGCTCTGTGGATGTGCTGTGAGTGACAGAGGGATACACAGAGGGATGCTACAAGGAAAACTGAGCTGCCACAGCTGAAGCCCCTCAGCCTGGGTAGCTGGGTCTTGCCCCTCTGGCATGATGGGACCCCCATGAGCTGGTAGTGTCCTTGCCACACATCCTCTGCCCTTCGAGGAGTGATTCAGCCCTGTGATTCCTGTGAAGGATTTTGTAAGGTCTGGGGTTTTTTTGCTGCAAAAACTCAGCTCCTTCCCAGCATGGGACCAGCCTGGTTTCCCTCTTCACAGAATTTTCACAGTTGGAAAAGACCTCCAAGGTCTCCCTGCTTTTCTGGTCTTGGGTATGCAGATGACCAGCCCTCGTGATCCTGGGACAGAGCTTAGGAAGTGCTGACACTGCAAGTCAAAATGAGATGTTCCTGGGGCACTGTATTTAATCTGACATCTCCAGGGACACAACCACTTGCATACCATGTGTTGCATACCACCTTTCCCTAAAGATCAGGGGGTCATGTTAGACAAAAACATGCTAAAATGGTACCTGTTTCTGTCCTGTCCAGAGCCACCATCTGGCAGCCATCAGTCATGGAGATGCAGGACATCTGGGACATGCTTTTGAGTAATCATCTGAGGTGACATTGCAAAGCTTCCCTCAGGTTTGATAAAATGCATCATCAAATAAAAGGCTGGCATTGCTTGCTGAGTGGAAGGCAAAGCAAAACCTGAGTAAGAGCCCCTGTGTTGGCCATGACCACGGCCATAACTAAACTGCACCTTTTTGAATTGTTTGTGCCACACTGAGGAGAGGCTTAGCTCGTGAGGCAGACTATGAGAAAGAAGACAAAACTCTGGCCTTATCCTATCTGCATGTCTAAAGTAAGACAGTTTAGCAGAGCCAAATTAAGCCTTGTAAGATCCTAAAGACAGGAATCATAGGATAACCACTGCATGGGAGCTGGCATCACTAGCACCGAATTTGCCACGGGAGTCAGCACAGTGGCTGCCTTCACATGTGAGATGATACAGGGAAACATTTGGCTGGAAGGTGTTCAGGAAAAGCCACAATGACAAAAGCAGGTTTCTTCCCCCATCATTACCTCTGCCTCAGCTGAGCAGGCAGGGTGTTGCCTGTGCTGCCTGCCCTGGGCGTGCAGAATCTAATTCATCAGCCTCTCTGCAGATGGTGTCATCCCCTGGGACCTCCCCAGGCTTCTGATCAGTGCCAGCATCCTCACAGGGAGAGGGGAGGGGAATGGGGAGCAAATGCTTCTGACTTGGGATGCCACCTCCTGCTGCCATCCTTCTTTGCCTTTCCTCCACAGGGCTGAAAAGAGCAAAGCCCAATGTCCCCATTCCCAAAGACTGCAGGGGCAGCTGGAGCCTAAAATTAAAGTGAGCTGGGGTCCCAGCATTGAGCTGCATCCACTTCTTGTTTGCTGAAGCTTTTGTCCTCTCTGGCAGACCAGGCTGTAAGTGGCCTGGCTATAAACCTGTCTTCTATATGGCCTTGCAGGCAGGACTGGGAGTCGATGGATTTATTTGAAATAAATGCAGAAACAAATGGGGAAAGGGGATGGTGGAGACTCTCAGGCAGGTTTCCGTGGGTCTGGTGCAACCAGTGGGTTTCTGGGTGGTGCAGAAGGCTGTGGGGGATCAGATCCCACCAGGGCTCTGCTGGCTCATCAGGGATTCTCTCTTCCTCACATACACAGCATTCACACTGCTTGTAAAAGTGATATATTCACGAGCTAAGTAGTTTCAGGTTTGCTTTCCTTCCAAGCTCCTGTGGATGAAAAGCATCGTTAAAAGGAAAAAAGTTTCAGCTAAGTTATTAAATTTATGGAAGAAAAAAAAAAAAAAAGCTCTTCATCCTTGTAAATAACTGTTTTCTCCGCCCTTTCCTTGCCTTCAAAAGGAATTAAGTAGCTATTAAAAAGTACCTTCCTTTTAAAAAGGACAATGAGCATTTTGATTAAAAGGAGCTTTTAAGTATTTATATGATTACCTCCTTTGTCCCCCTGGCAGCATCTGTCTTGTTGACTGCTCAGCATCTGGCGCAGGCTGCCTCATGTCAAGAAGGCCCTGATTTCCCATTCAGACAGAGGGTGGGTGAGGGAACAGACAGATGAATACATGGAGCAGCTTTTGCCAAAAGAAGAAGGCTATTTCCCTGCCTGCCACTGCTGCTGGTGGCTTGGCCACAATGCTGCTGGCTAACAACCCCCCCTTTCTTCCCACTGCGGGGACCAGATGGCTGGCTCCTGGGGTCAGCTCTCCATCACTGTGCTTCTGTGTGCAGCCAGGCATCTTAGGTCAGTATTCCTAAAATTTTCAGTGCTCGTGGACAAGATACCTTTTTCCTCTCCCTTCCAGGCTTTCTTGTTTAGCCAGGGATCACAAGGAGGCAGGGTGGGACATCCAAAGCACTCGGCCTTTGTCTGGAAGGGGATTTTTTCCCTCCCGGGCAGCAGAAGATGGAAAATCTGGGGAAAATCCCAACATGCTGTTTGGTGTGTTCACATCCACTGCACACACAGTGAGAGAGCTTTGGGTTTTGCAGGATCAGCCTTATTTTTGTGCATATTCATTTCTCTAAACCTATCTTTGGTAACACGGGTGGTGACTCACACAAATATTACTCATGCTTTGAGCTGCCTGTAATCCCTGGCCTTGCAGAATTTCAGAGGGTTTCAAAGATGATTTAAAATATTTACTATCCATGAAAGACTGAGCAGAATTGTTCCATTTCAAGTGCAGATATGAAGGCTGAGAGACCAGAGACTTGCCCAAGTAAGACAGAGGTCAACTGTAAAGCTCTGAGTCCTGAATCTTCAACTTCACACTCCTTCTGCAACAAAAGTTTTCCTAATTTCATTTTAAGATATGATATGTGACAGCAACCTTACCTGGAAGTCAGCAAAATAGTAGGAGAAGCTTTTTTGACTCCTACAACCTCATTGGTAGCAAAACTTCATGATCTTTGCTGCCGAACTGAGAATTGCTGTTTTCTGCCTCTTTTCCTTCTGCCAGCTCCCTGAGTGAAGAAAATTGTTGTTGTGGGGATGGTTGCACCTTCTTGGCTTGTCCTTTAATACCTAAGGTACACAGTTTCATTACTTCTCATTATTAAAGCCTTCTAGTTGTTGCCTCAAGATTTGGACAGACCCTTCAGACACATGATGAAATACAGTAGAAGATTTTCTTCTTATCTGGAGGGAGAAGACCTCAACCTCTAGGTGATTATAGGTGCCTTGTGGCCTGAAGGAATGGATGCGTGATGAGGTAAAATGTCAAACTAAGACTGTTTTTTCCAGCCCACTGTTGTGTGATTTTTTCCATGTGACTGGGGGACCTGTGTAACTGTGGTTGCAGCTCAGGAAAGCACAACAAGCTCAGGAACCCCTTCTACTTTCACAGGATAGGTTATGAAACATCAGTCAGAGGTGATCTCCAAGCTTTGGCCACTGCCTGTGAAAGAAAAGAGAGGGCAGATCCTGGAGGGTCTGGCTCAGGAAGGAAGAGGTGGCAAAGTTAATGGTTTTGGTGCCATTCATTGACACCAAACTGGCAATGGATACAACAGCTTGAGAGTGGTTTTATTTATCTGTAAGTCTGCAAGAGGACTTAGGGTTTGTTCTGCTCTTTTATAGAAGTGGGGTCATCAGTAAAACTGCTGAAAGCAAAAGGAAGTCTTCAGGCAGACTTAAAATCCAAGTTAAAATGAAGGAAAGTTGGGTTTTTTTAGTCAATTTTGGGTAAGTTTTATTTGCATTTGATTTTTTGTTCTAGTATCCCACGCTCAGATCATGTTTTTTTCCAGATGACAAGGAGCACAAACTTCTGATTTCTCTTAAAAAAGGAAGATGGTTTTCTCATTTGTTTTCAGTACCCAAGGCTTCAAGAAAGAGAACACAGTGTGAGAGACCATCCATAAGATACAAAGGATTAAAAATTCTGCATCAGTGCTTTAGATGTCTCCTCTCCTTGTCCCTGCTGTATTAGAGAACAGTGACCCACTCAGCAGAACAAATAGCACAGCTGGGAAAGAAGTTAACAAACAGCTTTGATTTTCCTGGGGTGAGGAGCAGTCTTTCTCTTCAAATAATCTGCCATCATTAGCCTTCCCCATTACAGTGCAGCACAGGGAGGGATAAACTTAACCTCATTTTGCTCACTTAGAAATGAAACTTCTCACCTAAGTTAGTTGCCAGATGACTTCTGCAGTCAAGGCAGGCAGTGCCAGGCAGTGATTCATCCCACCTACCCATATATTTGTATTAAAGGGAGAGGGAATGAGCCAGAGCTGCCTCCTTCTACCACCACTGACTGCAAAGGCAGCTGGACACTATTTAGGATAAAACCTCTCTCCTGGCCAGGTACATTTGGGTGAGGTGAAGCCCTTTGTGCACTGGCCCATTTGGCCACCTGATGCACAGCTGACATGTCTCCCTGTGACACCCTGGGCCAACTCCCTGCATGTCTGGGAAAGAGAACTGGAGCCTGAAATGAAAATAGGTTTAAGAGCCTGTTCCCAGAAGAAGCATAAACTATCTGGGAGGAGAAGCCTCATGAGGTACAGCCTTGCTGGTTAATACAGGCAAGCAGTCCCCAAACCATCAATGCCTGGAACCCCTCCATGGTGAAGGGTACCCTCAAACTCACCTTCTGGGTTTCAGGCACAGTGGGGTCATTCCTTTTCTTCTCTGACTGCACTGGAGCTACTCAGAACAGGAATTTCATCCTGCCTGTGCTGATCATTGCCTTACTCACAGAAGCATGAAGCTGTGTGACCCTGACTGAAAAACTGCAGAGTCATCTACTGTAACTGTGAGGGGGTTTATTGTCCATACACACGTCTAAACCCTTTTCCTTTACTCCATAAATCAAGGTCTCAGTGGTATCCTGTGACTCTATCAGCTCTCATGCATATTACACAGCTGAAGTGTTCAGCAGCTTCAGATGTCCTCCTGTTCATCCCATCCCCTGGAAAACTAAAGAGAAGCACAGTTTTACTTCTGGTTACCCTTAATTATTACCTAGATTGTATTTCTATCAAATCTGTAACCTGGGGATGAGATTTATCACTGCTTACCCATATTTTACCACTTTTTGAATCTGCAGTACAGGGAGATGTGACAGATTTAGTACCAAAATCTCTGCATTTCTGCATGTAGGAATTTGTGCTCTAATTGTTCATGCTGGTTGGTGCTGAACTTCATTTTCTTCTCTGTTCCTGTTACAGTGGAGAAACAGGAGTTACAAACAGTAATTTGCTTCATTTCACTAATGCAGCTGCTAAATGCACCTCTGGAGGTTTCTTAGGCAAATACAAGGTAGACTTTATTCCATTCCCATCTGCAAACAAGTTACTGAGTGAAGAGAACAGCAGCAGGTAGGAAACAGGAAAAAAAAAATGATCCTTGAAAGATGTAGTGGAAAGAATGGAGAAGATAATGTGATTGCAGAGGTCAAGAGATTTTGAATCCAAGGACTGGGATTAGATTACTGGAAAGGAGATGCTGCAGGAGACACCCATCTGAGTGCATGCATGGAAACTGCAAATTAAGGAATGAACAGGATAAAGCTGAATTGACATATGAACTTTCCATGAATGTATGTAAGAAGTTCAGCTTATGAAAAAATAAAAAAAAGGTGTAAGTAGAACTGAAGGGTAATACTGCCTTTCCCTCTGCTCTGTGAGAGTGTTATTAGATTAAAAAAAAATTAAAAAAGGAGGACCCTTCTCTACTGGAGTCAGACCTCACTCCAGGCAGTGCTCTTTGTAATTTAAGTCTCAGAAGGAAAGTTATTACCAGCAATTAAGAAGCAACTGTAAAGGCATCTGGGCCAGGGCAAACCAAATTCTGTTTTGGAAGGGGATTATTAGTTTACAAGGAAACATTTATGATGTCTACCCAGTTTGACCCTTACTGAGTGGAACACAGATAAGTAATTGTCTTGGTTTGGGGACAACATCTCCTCCAGAAAGGCATCAGCTAACTGACTGAATTCTTTGGGGTGTAGCACCAGATTCCCTTTGATGGCTGTTACCCTATGGCTGACATCCCACTAGTGAAGAAGAGCTTTTGAATATGTTTTCATGGGTTATTTTAATTCACACCCATAACAATTTCCAGTGTGATTCATGTACTGGCAGGGGAAGCTGGAATCCCAGAGCAGCAAGTTTTGCCTGGTTGGAATTGGAGGCAATGCTGGTGAAGAGACCAGAGCTGGAAAAAGAGGATACCAGGTGGCCTTTCACTCCCATAATACCAGTGTGGGGTTGGGGTGGAGGAGCTGGGTGACACTATTTGGAATGAACTGTTCTTTAAAGGAATAAATTGGCATTCTGGAAGATGACCTTTTGAAGAGGAAGAGACATAAAGCATCCTACTCGTGGCTCAGAAGATTTCCATGCGCCGAAGGGAAAGAACAGCAGAGAAAGAGCAAAGTTCCCCTCTCAGGCACCCACCCACAGCTGCTGGCTGCAGCCCTGGGGTGGTGACCACATCCTTGGAGTCAGCCCAAGATGGTCTACATGGGAATATTCATGTGCAACAAATTCATTTGCAACTTAGAAACTGGGGATGTACTGAAGTCTCATTTCACCATGACCTGAGTGGTCTGGGTAGTGTATGTCCCCCCTCAGGAATTTGCCAGAATTATAACTTAACCTGGAGCAACTTCAGACTTTCTAAAAAGAGGGTTTTTTTCCTTAGGTTGGTTGGTTTGTTTGTTTTTCGTCATCTCCTGGATTCCAATCCTGTGATCATTGAAATGTAAATACTTCCAAAGGCACAAGTTTGAAAGTTTCTAATCCTGCTCGAACTACTCTGGTACCCAAGACACTTTTCCCAACTCATGAGCTCCATCCCATGGTGGTGTCAGCCTCCATCTCTCCTCACTACCCTGACAAAAACTAATGCAGACACAACTCCTCCAGAAAAAAAAAAAACAAAAAACAACAAAAAACAAACAAACAAACAAACAAAAAAACCAAAAAAAAAACAACCAAAAAAAAAAGTTTTTGACAACATGTTAAGACTATTTCTGGGAACTGATTCAAGCTCTGGCTGAAAAGGACTGTTTGTACCCCTGTGTGAACAAGGAAGAGCAGGGTCTGAATGAGGTTTTATTCTGATTTTGTCAGTTTATCAATGTGCTGTTCCATAACCAAGCTGGTCCAGGTCTGCATCCAGATCTTCATGGAGTTTAAAGACTAAATCCAAATTCATGAGAAGCAGAACCATCTGAAGAGGCAAGTGGAGCTAGAATGGGTACTTTATGGCAGCATGAGTAAAGGGGACATAAATGGCAAGTAGGGACAGCTCAGCCACCTGCCTCCTTTACCCATTAACATGTGACATTAAATGCTGACATCCTCATGTTGAGCCTGGAGTGAACCTGGGGAATTCACAGGCACACAGCTGTGAGCTAGGGCTTTAGACTATGAAAAACATCATCCACATTTCCCAAATCTTGGTTTCTCTCTTCAGGAAGCATTGAGCATGGCAGTGGGAAAGTGGTTTTTAAAAATGTAAACCAGGAACCATTCTGTATTGCCCTGGTAACCGTGCAAGTTTTGAAATAAGCATCATGAAAAGAAGTGACCTCCTGTCACTCCTGTACCAGAAGCTAAAATTGGAAAATAACAAGGCATCCCAAAAGGATGGGACAGGAGGAAAAGAGGCTTTCTGCATTCTGCCCTGGCTTTGTCCTTTCTTCACCCTTTCTCCTTTGTGTTGACGTGAAGAGGATATTGATTCCAGAAGTGACAAAGACAAGATAAGCTCCTCTGTCTGTTTCTGTAGGGAGGAGGTTACCCTTGTTCCAAATCTCATGCTCCTGGCCCACACTCCTCCTCTTCGTGCTGCCTGGGAAGTCACAGAGATATCTGAGGGTTGCATTTACACTGATGACTGTTCTTCTCCTTCTCCAAGCTTACTAAGCTTTTTCTTTCAGCATGACCAATAAAGCATGAATGCAAATAGACCTGGAGTCTTTTTTTCTCCTTTCATTTTTATTTTGCCACTTTTAGAAGTTACTGAAGAAAATAGTGTCATTCTGTTCCAGAAGAGCTTTTATATCAAGCTGACACTGTACATTTAAATATGTATTGCTTCCTCTATCATTTGCATTTTAATGTTCCAAACCAATAATCATGAAGCCTTGTGTGAAAATGTAAAATGATAAGGGTGGGGAGAAAGCTGAATCTGATTCTAAACCTCACTGAATTACACCTAAACGTGGCAGCTCAGTGAGAGACCCCTCTAAGAAATTTATTTAGATAAGTGCAGGTATTCTGAGAGGCTCTGCTGAACCTCCCTGGATCTTTGTACTCTTCCTTTTAGCTACTGAGTCAGCACAGCCTAGCAGGCTTTTTCCTGTGTAGCTGGTAGCCTGGCAATATCTTTATTCTGCTTTGGAAGTGCAGTTTTCCAGCCCTGCTGGGAGCACTGACTCTGCAGTCTTTCATTATTTGACCAATTAGTCCCATTAATCTGGTGACATTTCATATGGTATTCATATGGCCCAGCAGAGGAGGGACATGAAGATGATGAGAGGGCTGGAGCACATCTATGAGGACAGACTAAGAGAGTTGGGGTTGTTCAGCCTGGAGAGGAGAAGGCTCTGGAGAGACCTTACAGCACCTGCCAGGACCTGAAGGGGCTCCAGGAAATCTGGGGAGGAACTTTATACATGGCCATGGAGTGATAGGACAAGGGGGAATGGTTTCAAACTGGAAGAAGGCAGATTTAGATGGGACATTAGAAAGAAAATCTTTAGTGTGAGGGTGGTGAGACACTGGCACAGGTTGCCCAGGGGAGTTGTGGCTGCCCCATCCCTGGAAGTGTTCCAGGCCAGGTTGGATGGGGCTTGGAGCAACTTGGGCTGGTGGGAGATGTCCTTGCACGTGGGGTTGGAACTGGATGAGTCTTTTCCAACCCAAACCATTCTATGATTCTATGCTGGAGGTGTCCTGGCAGTGCCAACCTGCTGACAGCACCTGGCTCTCAGGAGGCTGTCAGAGCCAAAGCGCCTCTTGGGTGGTTATGAAAGAGAAAAATAGAAAACCTTGAAAAACATAGAAAAGCATTTGTTTACATCAGCTTCCCATCCACAACCTGTTTTTTTTAAAAGCTGAGATAAATGTCTGAGCAACTTGAGATCCATCCATTCCTCACTCTCAACTAAACTCTTTGGCTGGTTCTGAGCTTGCTTTAGCCTGTTTTCCTTCCTTCCTTTCCTTTCCTCCAGGTCACAGAACAACAGTTTCATCAAGACCAACTTTAGGAAGAAGCTAAACAGACTTTTCCCTGAAAGTACACAGTTATGAGACATCTCTCTCTTCTTCAACATTTTCTCTCTCTCTCTCCCCCTTTCATCTCCCTAATGATGCAATCTGTTTTACCAAAAGATAAAACTAAGAGGAGAGCAGGTAAAGGGAAGCATGAACAGAGTTAGAATAAGAGTGGATACCAGAAATTTCCCCTGCTTTATACCTAGAGATCTGTTTTTCCTGTCCTCTGTGTTGTATTTCATTTCCAACAAGCTTTCGCAGACATTTTGAGGAGCTGATATATCATAATTAATTAAATCAGGTCTCTGTGTGTGCTGCTAACAAGATGTTATCTTCATCATTCTTGTCTTTGGTTGTGGGTTGATGTGGCTTTGCCACGGGCACAGAAACATTTCCTGCATGAACACAAAACACTAAAACTCCACATTTCCTGGCTCAGGGTTACCCACTGCTCCATTTATTTAGGTAATAGGATTAAAGGCAGGGATCCATCAGATGGGCTGAGTGTTGGCTGATAGAGATCTCAGCAGCAAGGAAGGCTTAGCTGGGGTGGGTGGGTGGGATGGGTGCTGTCACCTCAGATGCTCTGCTGGAATTACCTCCTTCCCCTGTGCTCAGCACCGGTGAGGCTGCACCTTGAGGTCTCTGTGGGGTTTTGGGGACATTGAGCCACCAGAGAGTGTCCAGAGAAGGGCAACAAAGCTGAGGAAGGGTCTGGAACACAAGTCTTAGGAGGAGAAGCTGAGGGAGCTGGGGTTGTTTAGCCTGGATAAAAGGATGCTGAGGGAAGACCTCATCACTCTTTACAAGGAGGATGTAAAGGAGGTGGGGATTGGAGTTCCAATGGAGTTACAAGTGACAGGACAAGAGGTGCTGTGCTCAAGTTGCATCAGGGGAGGTTTAGGCTGGATGTTAGGAAGAATTTCATCACTGAAAGGGTCATTAGGCATTAGAATAGTTTGCCCAGGGCAGAGGTGAAGCCACCATCCCTGGAGGTGTTTAAGAGCTGTGTAGACATAATGCTTAGGGATATGATTTAATTCAGGACTTGTCAGTCTTAGGTTATGGCTGGGCTGATGATCTTGGAGACCTTTTACAACCAAGGTGATTCTGTGATTCTGTGAATTCAGCCCTGGGATGCAGAGATCTGGCAAGGGTTGGGTGTTGAGCACAAGCCCATCTCAGCAGCCTCCCACCTCCTCTGCCCACACTGCTCCATCTGGGATAACATCCCATCCCATCTGCAGCCCAACACCAGGGCCTGGCTCCCACCCTGTGCCCAAGCTGCAGCCTCTGAGACTGGAAAAGCAGCTCAGGGAGAGGGCTGAGCTCCTGGGGTGAGGTGGCCACCTGCAAATGGGCTTTGCAAAAGTTGGTCAGGCATTGCCTGAAGTAGATGGTAGGAAACAAAACACTAAGGAAAGGGGGTGGATCTGGTGTGGAATTTATTCCTGAGATCAGCCCTTGAGCTAGAGCAGCCCTTTCTTACACAAAATGGTGTTGTTTCTCTCCCTTGGGAGGCACTCTCCAGGAATGAATGTGTGATTCCAACTCCCCCAGCACTGTGGATCTCACTTTTCCAAGGTGATCCTCATCTGACCTCACTGCTCACAAGAGTGGGGACTTGAAGAGTTTCATATGAAGAGTTTCATATCCCCACGACCTCAGGTACTGACCCTCCCCATGTCCCTGGTGGAGCCCCTGAGAAGCTGCATGGGGGGAAGTGGCAGTGGGGACTTCAGTATCACAGGGAACTGGGAGAGCTGTGACCGTGCTCTGCTCTGGAAGTGAGGATGCACTTGTCCAAAGCCCTGATCTCACATGGTTTAAGAGGATGACCCCATAAAGGGGTTTTCTCATCACTCCATGAGGATTTGGGCCTGGTTTTTACTGGTCTTGCCTGTGCTGAAACAATAGGGAGGGGATATTAATTTGCAAAACCAGCCAGGAATGAGATGTGGGACTCTGACTTTGGAATGCAGATGCTGGAAACATCAGAATCCTACTTGGGACCCTTGGCTCAAGCACTGCAAGAGCTAATCCAGGGATGCACCATCACATAATCCTTTTGTTGAAGACAGAATTCCTGCCTTTCTTCCTGCCTGCTTTCAGGAACTGGAAGGACATTCCTTGGGTTTCCACAGTTTCAGTGAAATGCTTTGAGATGTTTGGTATTTATTGAGTATTTCTGACCCACATGTTGACCTACAGTGAACTTACACTTCTCTGTTGAAAATGGAGACTGCAGCATATTCTTAAGGTGAAAATTCAAGTGCTTCTGAGAAGGCTTCTTAAAAGAGATTCATTTGTAATTTCTGTGCCTGACTCAAATCTCTGCAGAATCAGGGGAGAGTTTGCTGATGCAGTTCTTTGGGTTCAATCTGGCCTTTTAAGAGAGCTGCTAGGAAGTTACTCACCTCTAGATGTGCCTGCAGGAGCAAACCCAGCAGTTAAACACCCAGAGTCAGACATCCCTGTCTGTCACAAGCAGGCAATTATTCCATGTACCCTGGAATGTGACCTTTTCCATTCACATGCCTGTGAATGCTTCTCTATGTTAAACCATAATCAGTGTAAGACTGAAAACATCCAGTGTGTTCACAGAAGAAAAGGAACTGCTAAAAGGAGAAGTCCTGGGACAAACCACAAGTGTCTGGGGCTCAGCTGGGAACCAAGAGCAGTCTGAGCAGTCACACAGAAATTGGAAGTCTTGCCCCATTTGCAACACAGATAGGAGGAAAGGAGGTGATCAAAAAGGGTAGTGAATAGGGGAAGTATTTTTAGTTCTTATCATAGAATCACAGAATGGCTGAGGTTGGAAGGGACCTTAGAAATCATCTCCTCCAACCTCCCTGCCATGGCCAGGGGCACCTCTCATCCAGCCCAGGTTGCTCAAAGCCTCACCCAGTCTGGTCTTAAACACCTTCAGGGAGGGGGCAGCCACAAATTCTTTGGGAAATCTGTTCCAGAATCTCAGCACCCTCATACTAAAGAACTTCTCCCAGCAGAGGGTTGAAAAATATGAACATTGCCTCTGCACTGTGTGGAAGTCTTTGCAGTTTCTAATTGCCTGTGTTATTAACTACTGTAAAAAAAAAAAAAAAAAAAAAAAATTGCTTAAAACCTTGTGCAATGCTATGTTGCATGCTCCTTGTGCCTGTTGTGCTTGTTCTGGTGTTCTTGTATATCTGAGGGATATGTAGCCAAAAAACCTGGTGCTATCTCTGTGTTCCTCAGGCTGCTGTTTATTAACTAGTTTGGCTATTTCCTTCCATGACATTTCCAGTGAATTTGAAGATGGTTCAAACTGTGTTACTGATTCTCTTGGAGACAAAGAAAATATCTGAACAAACGTATTGTGTGTTGTTGCTGCCTGATGGATGGAGTTTCAGGGATAAAACATGAGGGAATTATTAAGTTAGCAAGTTATGAATTTGATTCTTACACCCTTCCCTGCACAAAACAACACCAGAAATCTCAGGGAGGGTTTCTGTGCAAGAAGGGGCCTCTCAGTATGATTCCAGATTGCAGATCTTCCTGTGCAGATTACATTTATCTTCTTGGAGGGTACACATAGAGGATCAAAATCTGGTCCTCAGGGAAATCCATCTGGTAAAAGAACACATGTCCCTCTGCAGTAATGCAATTGCAAAGTTATAATGGAGGCCTAAACAGACCCAAATAGAATAAGTTAGAAAACCTATTCCAATTTTAGCCATTTTATCTTCAGCTTTCCTTTAAGTTCTGTTTATATTTTTCTTCAGGTAGGAGTCAGTTTAAATTAGAAACAGCAGAACCTATTATTTAAAAATCACACAGTGTCATATCTCATATTCAATTATTTTGAAGTCTCCTCACCTACCAATTATTTTATCATGTGTCAATAAATACAGCACAACAGACTCTCAGTAACGAGTTTGGGGTTCAAGGAACAAGTCTTTGCAGTCTGTATGTAATTCCTAAATACATATGTTTAAAACCATTATTAAAAATTAGTCACTAATAGGCCAGAAGGTTTCAAATAACTGCTTAAGCATGATGAGCATCAGTTATTTTGTCCACTGCAGTTCCTGTGTGATAGAGCTAAACATTTATAGGATACAAAATTTGGTTGGTGTCTTTCTGTGGCTAATGCAGAAGTCTAGCTATTCTGTAATTATTGTAATATACAATAATGAAACAATAATTTCATTCCTGCTATGTAGTGCACTCTACCAGCTTTAATTAAACCTAACAACCTAATTAGTGAATATCATTATATTGGCTTTAGAGAGGCAATACTATCTAGTGAACAAAGGATTACTGCACAACTCTGGAGAGCTGGTATACCATGGAGAGATCACCTGGCATCTCATGGCAAGAGAGCAACACAGAAAAGTAGAATTATCAGAAATGTACAGTCATAAACTTCAGGTTATGATAAAATGCCTGTTGCATGTCAAATTGTTCCTGGAAAAATTACTGTTAAATGTTTGTGCAGTGGTGGTCTTACTACTCTGTGTCTGATCTTTCTCCTCTGATTTCCAGTAGCTTAAATCTCAAATATCTATTAAAATTAAACTCATACCACCAAAGTGAATCTGCAACGAATTTAAAGTTTGTGCCTGGAGTCTCAGGAGGGGGGGGGAGCAGTGGAAAAGTGTGGATAATTGCAAGTTGCAACATGAAGTTGAAATCTTTTCAGATTTACCCTCTAGTGATTTGAAGTGATTCATTCTTCATGTTGGCTGGGTCCCTGGTTTCTTCTGAAGGGAGAACATGCCAAAACAGAGGGTCATGTGAATGTCTGGCTACTTTCAGAGGCTGACTGCCACATTTTTTTCAGTAAGTTGGAACCTAGCAAGCTTTATCCAGTTCTGACTTTGATACCCCAGCTGTCTGTGCTCCCAACTGAACCTGTGAAACATAGCTACTAACACCATCCTTGTTATCATTAGATGTGATTAACATTTATCTTTAGTCTAAAGTTCCTGTGACCAGTTGGAGGTGGTCAAAGATGCTGAGAGGAGACCAATTGCCAGTAAGGAATCCCAGTGCCCAGCCCTCCAGTTTTGCCCCCCCTTGCTGGGCTTCCTGCAAAGAAGTTTGCACCACAAGGTGTACAACCAGCAGAATAAATGGCAGGAGATGCAACCTCAGCCTCAGCCTTGATTTTGGGGGTTGATTTCTGGGGCTGATGGTGTAGGGCTTGATGCTGCAGTCCTCAAGTGTGGCACATGCCTGATCATGGCCACAGGACCTGGACCCTGGGCAAGTACCTTGTGTGGTGTGGGCTGCAGGTGCTCTGAGTGCAGGAAGCAGATTTTTCACACTCCAAAGCAATAAGGGAATGATCAAAGCTTCTTCCTGCCCTCTCTAGTCCACAGGCTGAGCTGGCAACACAGGTATGGATCTAGGACAGCTCTGTGGCAACTGGTGACATGCTCAGGGGGAATCCAAAGGAGCTATCTCAGGGGAAAAAAAAGCAAAAATTTGTGGCTCACCTAATATCTCTCTGCCTCTGCCATGCAGACACAGCAGCACATCTCAGCACAACCCTGTCCTTTGCCTCCTGTGACAGCCCATAAGTTTGTTGTTACCACATCCAGCCCAGGTCCCTGCAAGCCTCTGTGTATCCCAACTTTTAATCTGCTCACTGGTTTATGAACTTGTCTGCAGAGAGTCTTAAAAATCCACAGGATGTCCCTTGGTGCAGGGTTTTGTAAGTAGGTGTTTGAGTAAAATCAGAGGTGGAAATCTCCTTGTGACTAAACAATTGGTGGGGCTTGTGTGTATTATTCCTGCTAGCTGGTACATTGACTCTGCTGAGTTTTGGACACATACACCTGATGTACAGGGGCAAGAAATTGGTTCACCAGTTAAAATACCACTCTTTACTATAACAGTTTTGTCAGTGATAACCCTAGAGTCAGATAAATTGGGCTGTGAAGGGGTCCTTTGGAGGTGATGTCAGGCCCCCAGCCAAGGGTACTTCCCAGTCAGGCTGGGCTATGTGCAACTCTCCTTGTCCTCAAGTTTTTTCTTGTTTGTCTGCCTTCTATCCTATTTCTCCCTCCTGACCCACCTCACACATCACTTAAGCAACTGAAACCGAAGAAGAATAAACTCAGAGGTCAGCATGGATTTGCTCCCTTCTTCCCATTCACCTCTTTCTATGACATAGAGGGATGTCATCCTTCCAGCTTCCCTCATCTTCCCTGCAAAAACCCAATACTACTTTTCAGACCAATGCAGCTCTTACATCTTTTTACTCTGTAAAAAGTTTACTCCGTAAAACTTTACTCTGTAAAGTTTACTTTACTTCAAGAGCTTGAGCCTTTTAGTGAAACACCCCCAAAGCCCACCTATCCAATTATGCAGACATTCCAATGTTAGCCTTTTGTGCAGTCCTAAAAGTGCCTCAGCTTGAAAAAATTGGTGCAAGGGTTTCCAGTTTGAGATCTTTGTCTATTAAGACGTCTTCTGCTTCTAAACAACATCAGGATATGCATGAAATGAAGTTAGTGAAGGTTTTTGAAGCTCCTGCTCAGACGGAAATACCAGTTGCTGAGGTGTGTATTTGAGCAGTGCTTGTGGCTAGCTTTGTCTCACCTTTACCTTGGGTCCCTCACGTCTTGGGTGAGTTCAAGGGTGTTTTGGAAGCAGGGGAGGGCACAGTGTGGCTCCTATGAGAAGTTTCTGGAAGGTCTCCTGGTTCCCATCCCTGCCTCTGTCCAGGGCTGAGCAGATCTGGGAAGCTGGATGTGTCTCTGCCAGGAACACATTCAAGAAAAGGTGAAGCTAATAATAATAATAATAATAATGATAATAATAATAATAATAATAGTAATAATAAAAAGAAGTACCTGCAGGGCACAGTAGAGGATGAAGTGAGAGAGAGCAATGCCAGAGCAGACACCGAGGTCAATGAAGAAGGAGGTGGAGAAGGTCCCCCCAGAGAAGTCCCCCAAGCCCATGGGGAGGTGGCAGCTCTGCCCCTGCAGCCCACGGAGGACCAGGGTGGGGTCACTGTGGATCTGTAGCCCCTGAAGTGTCACAGGTGGGCAGAGATGGAGCTGCAGCCTATGGGGGGTAACAGAGAGGGTGAAATGTGGACTGCAGCCATGGAGGAACCCGTGGCAGAGGAGGTGACTGCACCCCATGGGAGGGACTCATGGCAGAGGGGTTCCTGAAGGACTCTCCCATCAGAGGGACCCCGGGTTGGAGCAGGGGAAGAGTGTGAGGAGTCCTGAGGAGGAAAGGAGCAGAAACCCCGTGTGGGGAACTGACCCCGAACCCCCCTGCCTGTCCTCTGTGCCCTGAGGGGAGGTGGGAGTGAAGCGGCCCGGGAAGGGTGGGAGGGGAAGGTATTAAGCTGTGGCCATGTTTTGTCTTTCTCCTTGCAACTTAAATTACTTCTTTTTCTTCCCTGTTTTTTTTTCCCCCCATTACTGTAACTGGGGAATGAAAACCTCCCTGTCCTTGCCTCAATTAAAGAGCCTTCAGGGGGGTTTTCTCCTCCTTGGCCCACAGTGAGGCCTGGTTGGTACCGGCTGGGCCCAAACTCTGACACCTCAGGGAAAAGATCCCCGAGGTTGCAGCATCCACCCCCCTGCGACCCCCTGCCCAATTATTCCTAGAGCTGCCTCTTATTTTGCCTCCCCAAAATCTTTCACTCCCCCTTGGTTTGGTTTTTTTTCAGCTGCGTTTGATGAAGTTTGAAGAGGCTGCTTGGAGACCTTCGATTTCCAGCTTTTTGCGAAAACCAGTGGGACAGTGCAAAAGCAAAGTGAGTAAAAACCCAGCAGAACCACAGAGCTGTAACTGGAGCTGTAACCAACAACATTGATTGTGGTGGCCTTCACCCACCCTAGGTGAGAACCACTGGAAAGAGTGGAAGGGCTGAGGAATGTAGGAAAAGGGGGGGATTTCAGGAAAAGTAGGACAAAATCTCTAGGAATTAGGGAAAGCTTGCGTGCAGAAAGCAATCAGACAGTTGTTAATATTACCACATATTTCACTTAAAAGTTATAGAATTAATTGAATTAGCTGGTTAGATAGTGGGCTGTATTTGTCTAATAGTTTCCCTGCAGCATGAAATCCAGTGAGCTTTTCCTCTTTTTCTGGTAATACTTCCTACAGTTGCACGTGGATGTGCAAGATGCCCAGGTGCATTATTTATAATTAAGTGTGAAGTATTCTTCTCAAATGTGAGTTATTTATCTGTCTCCTCTAGCCATACAGTTCCAGCAAATGCAAATACATTCCCAGACAGGCCAGTCTGGGCAATGTCATGAGCAGGTCATCAGCAAATATCCCAAATATCCCAATAAATCATCCCGCTCTACTCCTCAGACTGCACCTGGGGTACTGTGTTCAGTTTTGGTCCTTGGTCTACAAAAAGGATGAGGACAGGCTGGAGAGGGCCCAGAGAAGGGCCACGAGGATGATCAGAGGACTGGAGCATCTGACATTGGAATTGTCTCCCAGGGGATGTGGTGGATTCCCTCACTTTGGGAAGTTTTAAGTCTCAGCTCGATGAGGTGCTGGGACATCTCACATAAACAATAGAATCAGAAGGGTTGGACCAGAGGATCTTTGAGGTGTCTTCCAACCTGACATTCTGTGATTCTATGATATAATCAATAAGCATTTTTATTTTATTTAATGGGATCCTGGTTCTGGAGATGTGTGTTGATGCTGAGAGAGCCCTCCAATCTCCAACGTGTCCCAAAGCACTGGAAACACTAATGAAATCATACAGCACATCTGCACTATTATCTCTATTTTTTTTTCCAGGAGAAAACTGAAGCACAAGGAAAAAAAAAAAAAAAAAAAAAAGCCTTGAGCAAGACAACATTTAGCAGAATTTGGCATCAAAATTCACTTGTGAAGATTCATCTGTTTACTCTTAACTATGAGATTGTCCTTCCATGATTCAGGAACAGTTTCATCACAGATTTGCAGGGAATGAGAGAAAAACAGACCAGTACTATGATTTCAGCTGTGACTGCTGCCTGAATTGGCCACAGTTTCTTGTGCTAGAGGTCATGAGTTTGACAGGTTCCTGCCCTACAAACCCCAGAGCAGTACAGAAGTGAAAAGCAGATGATTTCCATCAACTTCTTATAATTGTAAACAAAAGACAATGAGAAACATCAGGGAGTCACATTTCACTGGAGCATGGAGGCAGTGGGGGGCATAATTAGCATCAGAATCACATCTGCATCAAATTGAAAATTTAGTAAAAATAAAGAAAACTCTTCACTTAGCCTAGCACTTTGCCACTTCTCAGATGAAAAGCAGCAATTCTTCTATACATAACATTTTATTTACAAAAAAAAATTGCTTTCTTACTACTTGAGAGATTTAAATAAAAGAGCCTTAAAAATAGACAACCTATTTTTTTCCAGCCATCTGAGGGTATGTTCCCCACATGTGCTGCTCATGCTTTTAACAAAGGAGGGTGGATAGAGACCTAATTGTTTCTGGATTATCATCTTTCAGCACCAGTCACATCAGGGTTTTTTTTTTCTCCTTTCTATCAGATTATGATGCCCCTAAGAAAGCTGATGCAGGCACAGGTCACACCTCAGAGAGATAGGATGGGAAACAGGAATTTGCAGATCCCCCATTTGCCTTCTGCCCTTTGCAACCCAGACAAAGGTTGGAAATCTACATTGGTCCTTTGCAGGGCTTGGATGTCTGCACAAAATTTATTTTTTTTTGTGGGGGGAAGATGTGTTCTCCTGCCCAGAGCACCATCCTGAGATTCAGGGAACCACTTCTGTGACTGGGCCCTTGGGGATGACCTTGGGGAAAAACCTCATTATTGTTCTCAAACCTTGCTTACCCTCAGCTGTAAAATGAACCCAAAAATGATGCCAAACATGTGAACATTGTGGATGAAAAGGTATCAAAAGAGCAACCTATGCATTACAGCTCCCTGGAATGAAGTCCATAGAGATGCTCCAGCCTCCATCACACACTTTTTTTGGCATGAGGGAAGTGCAGGGTGCCTGCTTAGGAGCATCCACCTCAGTCACAGGAATACCTAAAGTGTAACCCAATAAATTGAATACCCTAATTGTAACCCCCACCAGTCCCTCTCAGGGGGGTCCCAGTGTAGCTGGTAGGGATAATGAGATTTCCCAGTAGGACAACCTAAAATCTTTGTGCCCTGGCAGGGACACAGAGGCTCAGGGACATCCATGTCCACCCTGGACACAGGACTTCAGGCAGCATGGGGTTTTTTTTCCTCAATCCATCCATGATGGGGAGCAGAAAGCACTCCCCTAAGCCCAGCTAAGTGAGGCTGGGATGTGAATTGTAATTTAAAGCTTTTACCTACGGACTCTTTGCTAGCACAGATCAAACGGTGGAAGCTGAGCTGACAGGTTAATCCTATTGTCAGAAGATTGCAGTGTTTCCAAAGCAGGTTTTGTCTGCATTTGAAGTGAACCCCCCCGAGGCTGCTGTCTGTCCTGGGAGGGAGCTTAGTCCCCATGGGAGCTGGTGGAAAACTGGGCAGGGTTCAGCCCAGCCTGCACTCTGCCAGAGCAGATTCTAAAAGTAGCCATTTCTGGAACATTTTGACCTTGTCAGCTGGCATTTCCAGCAATAAAAATGCTTAGTCAATTTTTTTTTTTTTCCTCTTCCCTGAGCAGCTCTGTTCTGACAATATGTAACATGCCTTCATCCAAAAAAATATCTACAAACCACTAAGCTTGCAAGCTTACCTCTGAAGGCTCAAAAAACTTCTCAAGACCTCTTTGAATTTGCAGGCCCTTCTATCCAGCTGCTTTTCTGGCAATATAAAGAGAGGCCCAGATGAGAATAGATGTTTTATAACAGTTCTCAACACAGATGAGGTGATCTTAGCACTGTAGTGAAGCACCCACCCCCTGTACCTCCCTCTGAGTCCAGGGCTGAGCTGTACCCACACAAACAGGAGGCCAAACTCTGCCCCTGCAAACCCACAAGAAATAATTGCTTTTCCTGCAAACAGCTTGCCCCAACGGGTAGAAACCATTCTGTAATAGCTTGTCAGATTATAATTCTTCACTATACAAGTCCCAGTGATACAATAAGATAATAAATCTTAACCAAAGAGTGAGGTGTGTTGTAATGGATGGGAGTGTGTGAACAGAGGATGTAAATCTCAGGGCACATCTGGAGCCTCTGAATAGGTGATATGTGCCCAGTGAACATCAAGGAACTGGGCATATTGCAGTTGACATCATTAAAACTTGTTTGTCACACTTAATTATAAACATAAAACCTAATTTCAGTTTTCTGTCCCTCATTTGAATGCAGTCCAATAAATTCAGCAGAGCTGGTGAGGATTTATGTGGCTGACAAGTGGCATCAGGTCACAATCCTGCTCTCTCCATTTGGTGCAGACTTGAAAAGCACCTCTAGATCATCATTGAATGATCTAAATCATCACTGCAGAGTCACTGTACCTGTGACAGAAAGTCTGGGATGTCTCCTTGAGACAAATACAGGCACCCCCTGACTTGGGTCAGCTGAAAAAAGATTGCAATGAAGATGGGTTTTTTTGGAAAAGGCTTGAAAGTGGCTTGAACAAAGTAACAAAAATCTGCTTATCAGCAGTGGTGAATAGCTGCTAACAGATGCAGTGCAGAGGCACTTGAAGAGATCAGCACACAAATAAACCATTAGGAAAAAAATAGTTAGGCTTCCCATTGCAAATATGTTCTAAACCTTCTAGGTGTTGAAAAAAAATTGTGCTTTTTAACATATTTTCTTGTTTCAGAGGGCATTATTAATCCTTTCTTACCAAAATATTATGTAAAGAAAGCCATCATTTGTATCTGTAAATGAATGGCAAATCACAGCTCAAATGAGATGGAAAACCAACCTGCTGCCTTTGTGAGTCTTTCTCCAAATATCACTTTTTAATTTCATAAAAGGAAATCTTTTGCATCCCACAGAAGGATGTTTTGCAGCTAGTTAGATTGATTTACATATCATAGCATGACAAAAAGAAATCAATCTCATTTCCCTTGGTGGAAGGAATGACTGGAGTTTGAATTCCTTAGCAACACCAATCCTGCCCTGCTGTTGCTTTCTGTTTTCAGGCCCTTTCTCTCTTTTTTTTTTTTTTTTTTTTTTCTTTGCTGTTTTCTACTCATCCAGGCAAAAATTGTTGCTTGTGTTACTTAAAATCTTCTGCTTGTCCTTCAGTCTCATCCTTTGCCAAGCTGGATGTTAAATTCAATACAGATGGAGATGGAGACTGAGACCCATGGAAATATCCCTGATTTGTGCTCTTTCCCTTCCTTAGGAAGTTCAGAAAACTCCTGAGCAGCCATGTATAGTCCTACCAGCACCAGACAACTCATCTTCAAGGCCAGGTTGGATGGGACTTGGAGCAGCCTGGTCTAGTGGGAGGTGTCTCTGCCCATGGCAGGGGGGTTGGGACTGGGTGATCTTTAAGGTCTCTTCCAACACAAACCAGTCTATGATTCTATGACTCTTGGTAGAGTTTTAAAACACTCTATTTCACCTCCTGGTCCTCTTAGTAAGAAGAGTTTAAGTATCCATAGATATCTCAGGGTTCAAAAAATAATTTTTAAGATCTTTAAACCTTTGACTTAATTGTCTCCTGTGATGTTGCTTCTATGGCTGATGCTGCAGAGATTTGTGATTTTTCTTGCTGCAGTTACATGCTGCTGTTCTTTACCTGAAGCTGGGTGCTGGACAAACAAATCATCAGACACAGTCCTGCCAGATGCAGTTTAACAGCTAGGCCTGAAAAGAATAAATCATGTTAAGATAAAATAATTACTTAATTTGCTTAAAATGAAAACAAAACAAAACAAACAAAAAAAAAGTTTTACATGTAACATGCTGTATTTGCAGGATAAAAGGCTTTATAATCAGTCATGGGATATAAACTGTGTTAGATGCACTGTTCAGGTGCTTTTTACAGCCAAACATCTTACTGTACTTTTCAGAGTTTATAGTCTATCACAATGGTAGAAATCAGGTTTCTGTGCACATACCCTTTGGTTTCACAGTTTTACTTTTTCTTCACTTGAAACATATCTGCATTCAAAGGGTCTGGATTGCAGCATCAAACTGTGGGAAATGAGTTTGCAAACTGAGCTGGGTTTTCAAGCAGCTCTTGCATGCTTCCTATTTGTGTAAATGCTTCTTTTTTTTTTTTTTTTTTTTTTTTTAATGTATAAAGAGGTCATGCAGTTGGGATTAAATTACACATAATCAGATATTCTGAGGGTGTTCCAGTTCCTGGCAAGGGGGAATCCTGGCAGAGCACTAGCTCTGCCTCTGAAAGCCACAGAGGACTCGGAGCAGGGGAGGAAGGGATGGTGCTGGACCCAAACAAGCACAGACACTCAGCTCCTGGTCTCCAACAGCCTGTGGCACCACAGGCTGAGTTCTGTGGAACACTGTGATTTGTGGGTGGAAAGTTCCTCTAAAGAAGCAGGCAGCTTTGTCTCTTGATTTATGACTCAACTGGGAAGAAAAGAAAAGACATGGAGAAACTACCCAAGTTAGGTCTGGAGGAGAGGGAGCAGAGCTCATCCCCACTGCACGAGGGAGTCAAAAGCTCCAAGGACAAAATGGGTGCTGGGTGGGTGATGGGGTGGCCACCTCAGCAGGGCAGTGAGGCCAGGTCACCAGAAGCAGCAAAAAGCATCCCAGCAAAAATCCAAGGCTCATCCCAGAAAAAACTCCTCACCTGGCACATGTCTGATGGCAGGCATAGCACTGCATCTCATTAGATGTGCCACAGAGGTAAAGCTTCTGAAAATCAGGTCCCAGCTGCTCCATTCTTTGAGGGGAAGAAGTTCTTCTTCCAAATGTATCACAGCCCTTCCAGGGACATGTGTAAAAACACAAACAAAATGCCCTGCCTGGGGATTTTGAAGCTTCAGTGTTGTGATTTCTCCTTCAGCCTCCTCTGAGTGCAGCTGAAGGGAGGGCAGTAAAGGCAAATTCTAACACTGGAAAGTCAAGAAAAATAGACCTGTTGACCCTCCAGCCAGCTAGTAAGGAGAAACCCTCCTGGGCATAGCAGGGGAGCACATCCTCCACCCAGAGTTTGGTTCTTCAAGGACACGAATGTGGGCTGATTTTCATGCAGTAAGAGTTTGCTCTTGCCAGTGCATGTCTAACAGCTCACCCCGTGGCTCTGCTCTATTAGCAGTGATGAATTCCAGTCAAGGGAAGCAAGCTGAGCTGCAGTAGCTCTTGAACTTTAAACAAGACAGAGCATTAATGAGGAACATCACTGGCTTATCTCCATAAACTGCTGCCTGATACTTCCTTTGTTTTCATGCCCCCTACCAGAAGCAATTTGCAGGAGTTTCTCTAGAAATCAAACCACCCTTTTCCCAGAGGTGCTCACTGGGCACAGCAGACCCTGTGTGTTTCTGAGAATGGCTTTTTCTTGGCTGCACCTCTCCCAGTAGCCAAGAAGAGAAGGAGATTGTGGAGCATGGAAATGGAAGCCTCCCAGGACTGGCCATCAATTCAATGGCACTTGATGCTTTAACCACTCAGGGCTTCACTCTTCTTCACTGGGCTGTAGTGACCCCCTTGCTTTCTTTTTTCAGTGCTTTATCTCCTATTTCTATATCCACTCTTTCCAAGAAATGTTTGGATAGGTTTTCTGATTGGAGGATGACCTGAAGTAGTTGTGTGTTGAGCTGGCCAGGAACCAAGACATGCTGAAAACTCATTAGAGTACAAAACCCAAACACACTCAACATGAAAGCAAAGGTTAAAACCCACCACAAAAAGCTGAGAAACTGCATGTTCAGGCACAGCACCCTCTACCTAACCCACATCATCCTGCCCTGGGGCTGGGCTGTGCAGTGCACCAGGGAGCCTGTGGGAAGGATCCGTCCCTGGAAACACCATCTCCAGGTCCTGTTTGCTCAGTGCCTGGGCAGTTGGGCTTTTCTGCCATGCTCTCAGCAGTTTGTTTGAATGTTGGGAGTGCCTTTTGTTTGTGTGTGGCACAATGGGGTCCAGGCAGAGCATTTTTAGATACTGTCATGCTGCAAAATGAAAAGACACATCCCTTTTGCCATCCAACAGAGCAGCTAATTTGGAGCTGGCTCCAGAGTAAAATAGGGTGAATCTTTATATTTTTCATCTTGGGGCATGTGCTAAGCACTCCTGTGCAACTGTCACAAACTCAGGAAGGTTGCAGCACCTTTGCCCAGGGCAGAACTCACATGGAGCTTGCAGGTTGTGCTGTTCTTCTGCTCCTCTTATGTCTAGAGAGGTGGCTGTGCCACACCAGACTTATCTGAGATGGATGACCCAGTGCAATGAGTGACAGCAAAACCATTGCTCAGAGCTTAACTGTTGCCATCTGGAGCATTACAAGCATTTGGCTACCTTTTATCCTCATTTTTTTTTCTGATTTTACATTCTCTTGAGAGCTAGGATTTTTTAAAGGCAAGCTAAATTTTATTTCTAGCTGAGCCAGGAAAGGTTTGTTTCCTGGCCTTGTCTGGTAGAGCTCCTAACTGAGCTGTTGGACCCATGGTGCTTGACAATAAATAAGCAATAAACAATAAACAAAAAAGTGGCAATAAATAAACTCTTTAATCCCAAAGGCTCTGCCTTTTGCTGCAGCACCAACATTTGGATGCCTCCCATTGCTGCTGCCTCAAAGACTTGGAGAAATCTATGAGTAGGAAGATGAAGATCACCCAGGGTCACTTCTGCCCTTTGCTGATGTTTCTTTTCTCCTAACATTGGCTCTTTCTCCCCATTCTGGGCTTCGTTCAGAAACAATGAGAAGCAGCCCAGTTTCAAGAAGCTTTTCATTCCTTTCTGGAGGAACATGAGAGGGAAGGAGGGTTAATTACACCTGATGGGAGCTGTTTGAGTGTAAGACAAGGCAACTCTTATGAATCAGCCACTCAGGCTCTGCAGCCAACACTGGAAAGCCACTTCTGGAGAATGGTTGAGGTGAATACCACAGCAGAGAGCCAAGGATTGGGGACATAGCCTCTGGATATGCTTTTCTCTCTCCAGGCACTGTGGAGGGAGTCTGGCTGATCTGATTGTACTAAACATCTCATTTTAGATCACTGAAGTCCCTCTTTGAGACCCAGAATCCCACTCCCAGCACCTATGGTGGAGCCAGAAATGGCTGTTGGATCAGCTGAATGTTGTTGGTTGCCTCTCCCAAGGCTGGCTGGGAAGGCAGCAGTGTACTGGGGCTTCCAACAAGGCTTCCCCAAGGCAGACTGGGCCACTGAGATGCTGCAGAGACTGCACATTGCCTGAGCTAGGACAGTCCCTCTGGACTTATGGGGTAAGGACTCTGCTGCATTCCCACAAACTGGAGCTCTCTGCTGAGCTCATCTTGTCTGTTTTTCAGCAAACAGCCAGGAACAGAGCTGGAGAAAGTTTTGCTCTTAGTATCTGATCAGCTCCTGTGGAGGTGCTTGGCTCTCTGGAGTCTCTAAGCAGAGTTTAAGATATGGTTGATGTGTCCCTGGGGCAGCAGCAGGACAAGGGGCTTTGGTGGTGACTGGTGAAAATGTGCTTTTAATGGGAGGACTGTTCTCTGAGCCCATCCTTTCTCCTGGAGAAAGAGCCAGTTTCTGCTGGGCAGCCCCTTTGTCCCCAAGGCACTCAAAAAATCCCCCATTTTAACCAGAACTTACTGCAATGAGTGGAAAGCAGCCTCCTGCCTTGCTCACCTTGTGACCACCTCCACCAACATGAGGCCATCAGGCTTTCCAAGCATCCATGCTGAGCCTTCTCCCACCTGCCTTGTTCCACACATGGTAGAAGTCAGCAGTGCAAAAAATTGGATGTCCTCCTCCTCATGACACAGGGGCAGGATTATTCCTCTCTGCAATATGTGCATTTGGCCCCTCAAAGAGCAGAGATTCAAGTAATGTTGCTTTTGCAGCTCCCTGAGCAAGCATTTTAGAATTTAATACATCTCCCTGTTACTATATTTTCACTGATTTCTCCCCTGCATTCTTTTCAAGCCAATGGTTTGCTTGTTTTCCTGTGCCTAGGTCTTAGTACAACCATTTGACAAGAACTGCTTGTAATGGGCATCATGAGAGATGTGGAGCTCTGAAAAAAGCTTGGGAGTGGGAAGAATGCAATAGCAGATTCCCCTACCCAGACCAGAGCCTCAGTTGGATAAATCTGGATTCATTGCCAAGCATGGAATTTGCACTCATGTGCAAAGGAAACCTCCTTGAGAACTTCAGTCCACTGTTTAGCAAGGTTAATTTTTTTTTTCTCTTCTTTTCTCTCAAACCATGATGAATTTTAAGCTTGCTTCAATCCAGCCCAGCAAATCTGATTTCTTTGAGTCAGAATTATTGACAATCAAATTAGTCTATAATGAACAAGAAAGGAGCTTGAGGAGAAGTTTTCTACTGTGAATATTATTTTGGTGTCCTTTGCAGTGTCCTTCCTCAGTCTTAACTCCCTCCCTCCATTCCCTGAAATCCTTCATGCTGATGTCATAAAAAAATGGAAGACAGAGGATGTTCTTTTGTTTTGTGGGTTTTTTTTTTTCCCCTCATCCTTATTAGCTAGCATTGTACACATCATCACAACTGTGGTAAGATGCTGTCAGCATCACTGGCTCCTTTCACAGATTGCTCTGCCTGTTTTCCACTAAGAAGAGCTCAAGACAGTGATGGATGATGCTTCATTGCAACCTGTGACTACAGTGGCTCCTCTCTTCCCATGGACTTCTATCAGGAATCATAAAAAAATTAGACTGGAAAACCTCCTTTGAGAGTCTGGGGTGGAAGAGGTGGGCAAGAAGAAGCTGAGGTGCATATTCTGTGTTCCTTCTATCCTCTGGCTCCAAGCACCACTGGCTACAGATATCATCTAAAGCTGGTTATCAGTGCCCTGTTTGTTCATTCAGAGCAGGCACTCTATTTGCAATTGTTAATCTGCAACATTGTAGTACCTAAAAAATCAAAGCAGAGGGTGCTTGATAGAGTAATGACCTTGTGGAAAAAAAAAAAAAAAAAGCAGCACATTAAAGCTGATGTTTTTTGTAAAGGGTTCAAAAACGAATATTCCATAAAATAAAATATTTTTTCTGTCTTGACCTTCTTGCAGAGACAGATGCAGCAGTAAGTGCTGCATGCTTAGAAACCATCCATATATCTGTGCACACTCTGCAAGGTCTGCTGTCAGCCCAGTCAGACCTTAGAGCCTTGGGACAGCTCTTGAAAAGTGTGCAAAGGCTTCCTCTTTGTTCCCTTTGTTTGACTTCTTTGTCTCTTGGGAAGGATACAGCTGATGAACTGCAGACTCATGTCCCACTGATGAAATCTGCAGATCTGCCACAAAGTTATAATGAAAATTCTGCCTTTGGGGACAGGCAAAGTATAGATTTTTTAGTTTTTCCCCCAGCAACTTCATTTGTAAAAGCAAGTGGCCAGAGAGCATCCTTCAGGCACTGGAATGGGCTGCCCAGAGAGGTGATGGGCTCACCATCCCTGGAAGTTTTCAAAAACCATGTAGATGAGGCACTTCAGAACAATTTTTTGCTGAATTGATGGTTGGAGGTGGTGACCTTGGACATTTTTTCCAACTGGGACTGTTCTGTGATTCTGTGATTCAACCAATATTTGTATCTGTCCAAAACTTGTCTTGATGAAAACTGAAGCATTCATATCATTCAAATCATCATTTTTATTGGCCTTTCTCTTCCCTTCTGTTTCCTCTGTCAGAAAGGCACCCACTAAGAGCCATGCTCCTTCTTGGCCCTCTCTGATGGAGCAGAATATCAGGGATAGGCTGTGACTTCACCTCCATGTCCCTGCCTGATGGGTTCTGTCTCTGGTACAAGCTCCTGGAGGTCCATGACTTGCAGAACTGCTGGAGGAGGCAACATCTGCTCCAAGGTGAAGATGCTCTGGGCTCTGCTCCCAGTTCTGCTGTGCTCTCCTTCTGGCACACAGGTCTCTGTGCAGCCTTTTCCTCAGAAACAGTCAATGATGAAGGGTTCAGCTAAAGAGGGAGGCTGACCAAAAGGATGATCTTGGATCTTTGTCTCACTGGGTGCAGGGACAGACCCCAGAGAGGCAGTGTGCATGTCCAGCATCCACTCCAGGATGGAACAGGACTCTGGAGCAGGCTGAGCTCCCCTTAGCAACCACCTTCTGGTTTTGTTTCATCCCAAAAGGACCCCAACCTGAGGTTCCTCAATCATTCCAACTCAAGCACGGGGAGGATGAGCACCTGAGAGATCTGGTCTAAGGCAGAAGCAGCTGTAGGAAGCATAATCCACCCCTTCCCTGGGCAGCCCATTCCAATGGCTGATCACCCTCTCCATAAAGAAATTCTTTCTCATATCCAACCTAAACCTCCCCTGGCACAACTTGAGACCTCTTGTGCCCTCTTGTCTTGCTGAGAGTTGCCTGGGAAAAGAGCCCAACCCCCCCTGGCTCCAACCTCCTTTCAGGGAGTTGTAGAGAGTGATGAGGTCTCCCCTGAGCCTCCTCTTCTCCAGCCTCAACACCCCCAGCTCCCTCAGCCCTTCCTCACAGGACTTGTGCTGGATCCCTTCCCAGCCTCCTTGCTCTTCTCTGGACCTGCTCCAGCACCTCAATCTCCTTCCTGAGCTGAGGGGCCCAGAACTGGACACAGGACTCAAGGTGTGGCCTCCCCAGGGCTGAGCACAGGGGCAGAATCCCTTCCCTGGACCTGCTGGCCACGCTGTTCCTGACACAGCCCAGGATGCCATTGGCCTTCTTGGCCACCTGGGCACACTGCTGGCTCATGTTCAGCTTCCTGTCAATCCAATGTCTGGAGTGATGTTTATGACCCATGTGTCAACCTCACCCCCAGGCACTCAGGAGCTGGTGGAAAGGGCTCAGAAAGGCAGAGATGTCTCCAGAGGTTCCTGTCCTAATGCTTCCAGTCAGAGGCCCAGGCACAGTTGTCCTGAGTTTGGGGTGGGAAGAAAGCTTCTGGCCCACACATCCTGCAACAAGGAGGGTTTATCTCCACCAGGTCCCTGGAGACAGCTGCAGTCTGCTGCTCTTCTGGAATAAAACTTGCAATTTCCCCCTCTAAGTGTTCCCAGTTGTAGCAGCAGTTCTTAAGTTACATCAGATTTGATTGGCTTTGCATGCATTTTATACTGACTTGTCATCAAAGGCAGGCATATGGCTTGATTCAGAGTTATTCAAGATGTTGAGCTTTTGGATTTTATCAATGGAAAGGACTGCCTTCACCTACAGAATTAAAGAAAAAACAACCAACATATCTTAAAATTTCTTTACAAGGCACAGAGGTGGTCAGATGTGCTTCTATCATAGAACCCCAGACCCCAGGTCCTTCTCTGCCAGTTTGAATGACTGCAGCATTAAAAATGCTCAGCTCCATTCTCTTCAAACCTAACTTCTGCTCTCTATGAAATCTACAAACAAAACCAAATCCAACCAAGCCTGAAATGCCTGGCCCCAGCCAGTGCCAAGTCACATGCCCACAATTTTTGGTCTGAACCTGTATGAGGGAAGAATGTTTCCTCCTCCACCCCAGCCTGGCAGGGCTCAAGGGCACCCGGGGATGGCTTGGCTTAAACTTTCTAAACTGAATTATATTCACAAAGAAAAGGCCCCTCCTAGAATAGTTCCTTTGATTAAATTGTGTTTGACTGAAAAGTGGAAAGGGCCAGAGGGAGACCAGGGCTTTTTGCAACCTCTTAGAAATGCAAAGTCTCAGTGTGGGACTGTGGCTTCCAGGAGGCATCGCTGGAGGGGACGCGAGGAGATGCAGCTGGCCCAGCCAACATCTTCCTGAGGTGCCCAGCTGCCAGGGATCCAAGCTGCCATGCCTGGAAAGATTCCCTCCGTGGGGGCCAGAGCCTGTGGGTGGCATGGCCAGGACTTCAAGGGAGCTGCAGCAATGCAGGTCAGTCCAGCAGAGCCATTGATGTGGCTCTTGGCACCACATCTGAGGAGATGGCTGCACAGCAATTACTTCACCTCAGGCATTTTGCACTTGAAACAGCCAAAAATTTCAGCTGGTGTTGAACTAAAAATACCCAGTTTCCCTGAAACTGGAGCCCCTCCCTGTGTTCCATCTACCCCCCAGCAGCACTGGGATATCACCCAGGGGCAAGTATCACTTGGAGCCTAGGAGCACACAGCAGCTGAACTTTGCAGCCTGAGAACATCCTGCATTTCTCCTCCACCCTGTAAATCTGATGGAATAACATAGCCCTAAGAAATGAAGCTGAGTGAATACAGGTGAAATGAAGGACTAGCTTCATTTGATACTGTGTAACAGCAGACCTATGGGCAAAAATGTACTTTTGAGATAATCTTTTTTTTTTCCCCTCCCGATCCTATTTCTGCTTTGGTAAATTTCCTATGTCCTGTCCAAGCTTATAGGATTTTTAAGAGATAAGCATATCATCATCCAGGACACAGTAAAGGCTATGGAAGGGAGAACAGTCAATGTGTTTAATACAGTCACACTGAAATGGATCCATTTTATTCTTGATGGTTACAGTGTGTTTAATATCCTTACAGGGGGAGGCATTTTGTATAGGGCCATCAGAAGCATAGTTAATGTGAAACAGAAGCTTGTACCCAGGGCTGTGTAAAACAATCTTTCTCCCACCCAAGCTCCTCAATCACACCCCAAAAGCTTGCCCTAAACTTCACCCTGCAGCTTGCTTGCTGCTTTTTATTATTCCATGGACAAAAAGGCCTCTTGGCACTGGGTGTCAGAGTCACAGGGGTCCCACCCACCAGAAGAAATCCCAGCACCCTGATCCTGCAGACCCTCCCACTGCCATCTGGGCAGGCAGAGAGACTTCAGAGGGTGCTCTCATTCTTGAGTTTTGACCTTTGCAAAGATTTGCTTGCAAATCCCATCCCTTGGCTGAGGGGGAGGCAGTGTCCCAGTGCAGAGCTGGACATTGCTCCCTGCACCCAGCCAGCCTGGTTGGGTTGATCACAGTGCCCCTGAGCACCCAAAACACTCCCTGAGGTATCAGACTCCCACAGATCCATATTCCAAAGAATGTGGCTTTGAATGGAGCATAATAAGATGGCAGAAATAACAGGAAAGAGGAAAGGCTGGGGTGTCTTAAATTATTCCACTCTAATAAGTGTGTAATTGGTGAACAGCATAGGAAAAAAATATCATACTTGTTTTTCCAAGCAGCTGTTCTCCAAAGGCTTCCAAATCAGTGGGTTTGCTCTCTTTAATCCCATAAATGGTCCTGAAAATATCTAGGTGGAAATACCACTCATTCAAAGAAACCTCATCTAGCTGTTGTGGGGTGAGCCCTGCTCCTCAGTTCTCAGGTGTCCTTCTTTTTTCAGATTACAGGGAAAAGATGTGAATCTGAAAACCTCCTGACAGCTCTGGGGTTGGTGACACTTGCAGCAACCAAGGGAGACCCAGCTTTCTCAAGGGTTAGTCCAAAATGGTGGGAAGAAGTTTCCCTGGAAAATAAAGACAGTCCCAGCCCTCATTCCTTGCTGTGCTAACAGGTAAAGCACATTTTTGTGCTGTTTCCTTCTTTCATGGAAGGCAGAGTGTGTGGGTTTATACATGTATACATACCTAGACAATTTACATTTATATAATATACATATATATAAGTACACATATATCCATAAAGTTAAAAAAAATCTGAAAAGCCAACTCTTCCCTCTGCACACATCTTCCTGAAGGGAGAGGAGAAGAGAGCAAACACGTGGCAGATGTTGGGGTATTGCTTAGTGAGCAACCATTACACTGCTTAGCATGGCCCAACCAGCACAGAATAAACTAGAACTGAACTGGTTGGTAGGGAGTGAGGGGAGAAAAGCAGCTGAGGAGACTGGGAGCTGGGCTGGGGGAGGAAAAAAGCTGTGGGCAATGGTGTGGCAGCAGCTGGAGTGGGGGCTGGAAATGTTTAGGGAGGGTGAGTAGGAAAAGAGGGTGGGATGTGGGATGTGGTATTTAAAAGATCCATGAGGATGATCAGAGGAATGGAGCTGTATGAGCAGAGGTTGGGAAACCTGGGTTGGTTCAGCCACGAGAAGAGAAGGCTCAGGGGAGGTCTTATTATGATGTTCCAGTACTTAAAGGAAGCTCCAAAGAAGATGGAAACTCCCTGTTCCCAAGGAGTCCCATGGACAAGACAAGGGGCAATGGGCACAAATTGCTCCTGGGGAGATTCAGATTGCACACAAGAGGAAAAAATTTTCCCCATGAGGACAGTCAGACCTTGGAATGGTCTCCCAGGGGATGTGGTGGGTTCCCCCCCCTTTGGAAAGTTTGAAGTCTGAGCTTGATGAGGTGCTGGGACATCTCATATAAACAATAAAATCAGAAGGGTTGGACCAGATGATCCATGAGGTCCCTTCCAACCTGACATTCTGTGATTCTGTTTTGGGGAGTTGACTGGAAATGGGTAATTCATTCAAAAAGCCACTTCAGCATAAAGGAGGCAAGGTGGAGGAAGGGAATTTTTGTATTTCCTGTGGAATTCATGTCAGAACAGTATAGATAATAATATAGATAATAATATATAGTATAGATAATAAGCATCTCCTTTGCATCTCTAGTCCTTAATCACACAGCAGGGTTATCCAAGCATCTTGGGAGACCCCAAACCAGGGTGTCCATTAGAGGTAAGCAGCAATCTGTGTGACTGCACTTGAAAGGAGACCACCAGGACCTCAAAAAAACCCTTCCATTCTTCACCACCACATACTTCACCTTTAATATTCCTCCAGGCTCAGTGATGAAACTGGAAAAAATGTTTCCTGCAAACTATTTAGGACAGGAGTGAAGGAACTGCTGGTTCTAAATGGAACAGCATGTCTTTTTTCATCTGCATATGGAAACAAGGAAGGGGTGAAGATGTAGTTATTGAAGCAGATAAATAGACATCATCATCACTTGAGCTCTGCACATGAATATAGAAGAGGCATTAAATCAAGGGCAGTGTGACATTTTAACCCAAAACTCCTCTTTATCTGGAATATTTTCTTTTATGTTTGTGCTCAAGGAGGTTCCTAGGCCATCATCCATCAGCATATCTGGATTTCTGCTTCAAGAAAGCCAGAATAACATCATGAACTTGACAAATCAGATCAAAATGACCTTCTTAATGTTTGCTCTCCATCACACCACCTGCAGCATAATGTGTGTTTCTTTCTGCTGTCAGTCTGGTTTCCCATCCATCCCTGGGCATGATGGAGTCACCTCCTAAAAGGAATCTTTGTCATTTTATAAGCATCACTTTGTCTCCTGTATCTGTTATTGGCAGCAGCCTGCTTTTTTTTATCTCATCAAAAGATTTACAGGCACAAGCAGCAAAGTGAGGGTGGAACACTTACTTTTTTTGTTTCCAGCTTCATGCATGGCTTTGTCACAGTGTCCCACAGAGAGGCTGCAGACTACATCAGGCCAGGGTTTGTGATGGCACTATTGAGGTGATAAAATCCTCTCTTGCTGTGTGTGACATTAATTATATCAAAAGGCAGAGTGAGAGAAAAACTGGCTGTAGAAAAAGGACACGAGGGTGCTCCACACAGCTGCACCCACTCTCCCTGGCTTTCAGAAGAAACCCAAACCAAAAAATGAATTTATTCATCACTGGTAGTCTTGCAAACTAAAATAGGGGTCTATCACACACAGATTTCCTGTGAGTTTTGCCATGGGCAAAATAGATTTTCCTCAAAGCTTTCTGGAAATGTACTCATTGGGTTAAAAAAAAAAAAAAGGTATCAACCTCATCCACCTCTGACCACCTCACCTGACAGAGATGTAGAGGTCCTGCTGTTCAGGGCTGGCACTACATTGCACACATCAGTAAGTTTGCACTCAGTTGGTGTTCCTGTTTGCTGCCACCACAGGGGACTCAGTTCCAACAAAACCCTTTGCCTTTTAGGACCTGAACACATAAATCTCCTTAAAATTCACCACAAGTGAGCTCCTACCCCTGCTCTGCTGTGGCAGGGAGGTGAAACTGCCCCAGAGCATCCCTGGGTGTTTTCTGAGTAACTCTGATTCAAATTGATGGGATTTTTGAAAAATGTTTTTCTCTCTCTAGGTTTGATTCCATCAATGAAGCAGCTGAGTTTTCTTTCTTTCTTTTGGGTTTTTTTTTTCCCCAACACAAATGCAAATTGCCAAGTTGCAGGTGTCAGGAAATCTGAACATAAGGCAGCAATGGGATGGGAAGGAAAATACATTGTTCCTTAGCTCCTCTTGCATTTAATAACAGTAAAAGAGTACAAGGCAGGGCAGATAATGCTGATTTACTGCAGCCCCATCTGCATGTGTACATGAATATAAATATTTATACTTTGATTTGGACTTTATGATTTATTCATTATATACATAAAGAGATAATGAGCAACACATCTGCATGCTATGAATCCAGGTTTCATTGAGGGTTTTTATTGACAAAGTAGAGACAAAACCCCTGAGGATGAACCTTCTGCTCTCTTCCTAGCTTACTGAATTTGGGATGTCAGGAGTTGTTGTTTTTTAAGTTAGTCTTTAATGTTAAATAAATACAGTCACCATGAGAGCAAGTGTGTATCACACAGAGAGACAGACAGACTGGATCTGCAAGTTAAGGAAACACATTTTTTGACATGAGTTTGACACCTGCTTTGTTCATGTCCCAGTATAGGTTGGGGGCTGAGCTGCTGGAGAGCAGTGGAGGTGAAAGAGACCTGGGGGTCCTGGTAGACAAGAAGATGCCCATGAGCCAGCAATGTGCCCTTGTGGCCAAGAAGGCCAATGGCATCCTGGGGTGCATTAGAAAGGGTGTGGTTAGTAGGTCAAGAGAGGTTCTCCTCCCCCTCTATTCTGCATTGGTGAGGCCACACCTGGAGTATTGTGTCCAGTTCTGGGCCCCTCAGTTCAAGAAGGACAGGGAAGTGCTTGAAAGAGTCCAGCGCAGAGCTACTGAGATGATTAAGGGAGTGGAACATCTCCCTTATGAGGAAAGGCTGAGGGAGCTGGGTCTCTTTAGTTTGGAGAAAAGGAGACTGAGGGGTGACCTCATCAATGTTTTCAAATATGTAAGGGGTGAGTGTCAGGGAGATGGAGTTAGGCTTTTCTCAGTGGTGACCAGTGATAGGACAAGGGGTAATGGGTGTAAATTGGAGCATAGGAGGTTCAAGTTGAATATCAGAAAAAATTTTTTTACTGTAAGGGTGACGGAGCCCTGGAACAGGCTGCCCAGGGGGGTTGTGGAGTCTCCTTCACTGGAGACATTCAAAACCCGCCTGGACACGTTCCTAGGGGATGTACTCTAGGGGGCCCTGCTCTGGCAGGGGGGGTTGGACTAGATGAGCTTTCCAGGTCCCTTCCAACCCCTAGGATTCTATGATTCTATGAAATCAGACAAACCAGGAATCCACTTATTAAAAGGGACTGAAGCCACAGTTCTGCAAAAAATGCCTCTGCACAGCAATGGTTTAGCACACTGAAAGAGAACTCAGCAGTACTAAACCTTCTCACAGAAAGTTGTGATGCTATGCTGACATTGGGCACAATAATTTTCACATCAGGTTTTAGTTGTAATTACTTCTAATCCTTTTTTATTGAGAGAAAAAAAAAGAAAAAAAAGGTTTTACAACAAAGAAAACCTGTAAAGCCTATTGGGTTTTGGGTAAAAAAAAAAATCCAACAAAGCCAAAAAAATCCTTTCCTTCAATTTATTTGCTTTCTACAATGTGAAACTGTAAAAAACAGCTACCTCAATTTCTTCTCCCTAAGAACCTAACTTTAGCAAAGCCAGGTGTAGCAGCAATTCTCCTGGAGAAATAACACAAACTGAGCCAGTAGAACCCAGCTGTGTGAAAATCTTTTTTCTTTCTCATGAAAATGTAAAACTTTTCCAAGGATTTCAGCACAGCTTTGAACGACAGTGAATGTAAAATCTGATTGCCCAACACTTCCAGCCACAAAACTTCAGTAGAATCTGAACTCTGATGTCTACAACCAGTGTCTGCTACAGTGTCCAGAAAGCTTCTGACTCTGCCTTCAGATTTTGCTCCCCAAAATGTGTTTCCTTGGGTAGTAAAATGAAATACAGGTCAGATTCAACATGTTCTGCAGGTGGCTGGGAAATCTGAGTCAGGAAAACTGCCTGAGCAGGCACAGAGGGACAGGAACCATGGAGAAACTTGGGATTCTCAGGCTATCACTCCATCTCTTTTTCTCTAAACACCTTCCCTCAGCCTCCCTGGGCCAGCAGCTTTCATAGCTTTGGCTGTCTGAACTGATTTTGCTCATTATCTGTATTGTTTCTCTTACATAAAGATCTTTAATCAGCTACAGAGAGTTTCTGCTCTCAGAAGAATATCTCAGCCTCCCAGACATGCCCAGACAGCCAAGGGAGAGCACAGCCCCTTGTAGTCTGCTTCATTTCATCTCCTGACCCCTCCTGCTCCTTTAGGGGGGGCAATCCCAGAGATTTCAGGAGGAAAATAAAAAAATCCCAGAGATTTCAGGAGGAAAATAAAAAAACCTCTAAGACATCTTGAGCCTCTCATCCTATTTCTCCCCTTGCCACCTTTTCCCTTCCCAGCACCATGGTAATTTCCACACAAGGGGACTGGGGTGAAGGAACAGATGCTGCTCCTGTTTCCTCCCTGTTATCATCCCACTCCAGTGATGCTCCCTGTAATCGTTCCATTGTACCTCTGCCTTTCTTATAAAGCTGAACAATGAATAATGGATGCAAAAACTAAGTGGCATTTCAG